>NC_041382.1:733859561-733883657 GCF_002162155.2 Triticum dicoccoides
GGTCGAGGGCGGCGACGGTGAGGTCAAGGGCGGCGACAGTGTGGTCGAGAGCGGCGGCGGTGAGGTTGAGGGCGGGCGGCGGCGGCAGTGAGGGCAGGCACGCTCGGGCTCGGGCGGCGGCGACAGGAGTAGGGGAACCGGCCGGGGTGGGGGGGAAGGAGGACTTAGCGAAATTTTGATTCGGGGGGTGGTTAACTCAAACTAGCAGTAGCGCTCATATGGAAAATGCGCTATAGCTAACTTATCTACAACGCGTTTTAGAGAAAACCGCTACTACTAATGGAAGCAGTTATTTCTTTTGTTTATCCCAATATCAGTAATGCTTTGTCCTGAAAAAACGCTATAAGTCTAAGCAATGTAAAAACATCAAAAATAAACATTGGTCATCATTGATCTTTTTGTGTATAATCTAAATAGTCAACATGAATCCTCACTGTACCTGTATAGGTACAGGCGAGGATTCATATTGCAACCACAAATCATACACATATAGTTCAATGAAGACCAAGTGCTCGAGATAGGTTGAGAAGTAACATATTTAAGGTGGTAAACACCTTGTTCGCTTAGCAGTATGGGACTAAACTTAATTAGTTGCAGTGATACTTAGCAGCAGCGAGTTTTGAAGAAAATCGTTGCTACTAAGTTCTTTAGCAGTAGTGCGTCCACGGGAAGGGCGCTACTACTATATCTAGCCTGGGGGAAACACCGTGGCAATTATAGTAGTAGCGCTCTTTTCACCTAGAGCTCTACTGCTACTTAGTCATTAGTAGTGCTCTTTACTGAAGCTCGCTACGGCTAATTAGCAGTAGCGCCTATTTTTAGACCGCGCTGCTACTAAGATTCTGTGTATAAGGTTTTCCCTAGTAGTGGTGTCTCGATTCAAAAGCGGAAAGAAGTGGAATTTCCTCATGCCAAACACCATAGCCACCCAAAGGAATGGAACCAAACATGGTTCTATTGCAGAGACACTTCGCCTGAAGACGAGAATCCCCTCCCGGGCTTCCGAGATAATAGATTATCCAATACTCATCTAATGCCACAATGCCCGAGCTCCTTAGAAAGGGAAAAATACGCTCCTCAAATCGCCAAGCTCTGGGCCTTTATGTCAAACGGTTTAACAGGTGTGGATTTTGTACGCTGTTGGATATCCTGGAGTATCTTGCCGCTAAGCCGGTGTCCCGGTTTAATGTGCGAATATACCGGTGAGGTTGACGATCCTCAATGCCACTGCAACATCAAATTATTTGTGGAAGAAGTGACTGAAGGGGTAAAGAAAATTCTGAATGAATCAGAACTGGTCTGTAGTCAAACCGGTCTGAATCCCTTCTACACCAAGAACAAACCGCCTGCTGTAAGCATTACACTTCCTCTTCATCTCTAATATCTTTGACATATGCAAGTTGTAACCCTTCTTCTTTATATGTATAGGGTGATGACCCTTTCTGGAAATGAAAATCCATAGAGAAAGCGGCAATGCCAACTGGAGATAAAGTGGCCAAACCAACCCGCCCGAAGACCAAAGCCGTAAAATGGACATCAAAGCGGAAAACGGCTGACCGGATTACTATGGAACTTGATGATGATACTGATGACCCAGAAGCTGAGGTAGAACTTGACTCACTTGGCTCTCTTTTTATGCATCTTGTTAACAATGATCTTCCTCAGGAGGAGGCCGAAGCTAGTCAGGCTGAGGACGTGGAGGTAATTAACCTTTCCTCCGGTTCAGACTCTATGCCAACACAAAAAACTCGCCAAACAATCGGGAAAGTAAGCTTTTCTCATCCTCTTGCTCACTTGGATCCAACATTTATTTTGAAGACTCAACAGCATGAGGCTCGCCGAACAACTCGACACAGTGGCCAACAGGTCACCTCTGTCGGTTTACCTGATACTCCGGTTCGGAAGCATCGGTCTGAGGTCTCTCCTACTTCTGACCATTCTTCCCCAAGGCAGGTTATTTCAGACAGCATCTTAATCCGTCCGATTCAAATTATCAGGTGACACCTCCTTCCTCTTCTGGTGAATCGACAGCAACTCAACTCACCCCTTTAAAAACTGTCGCTGGGTGAGTTACAAAAAACCTTTCCTTTTAATGCGCCCTACATCTTTTGAACAGGATGTTAACCCTTTTTATTCTGTTCGCAGGGCCAAAGCCAGACCCAGCAAGAAAGCTCGGGTCACCAATCCGCCAGAAGACCCTGTTGCTGAAGAAGAAGCACCAAGAGGTGAACCGGAGCAAACAGGTGAACCGGAAGGCCTCCATCCTGAAACAACTTTTGATGATCCGCCCCTTGACGGCCAACATACTGACGAACCCACAAATGTTGAGCCTGCCGCCCCTGATGCTGAACCGGCAGAACCAAACCGGGCTAATCCAATCAAAGACACTGAAATTCCATCATCATCCACCCAAAATCCTGAAGGCCAAGGCGATGACGTTATTATTACTGGAGCAGGCCACAGTTCTCCTGGTCATCCCGTCATTTTGGCTCAGCATAGTGCCAAAGAAGAGCAAATTGCCAGGGATAAAGGTAAATGGAACAGCGACTTATCAAACTATGCTCATCTGAACGCTGATGAGATTCATTCCGGCTTCTTGAACCGTCTGCACTCAAACCGGGATTATGAAGCCGGTTTGGTGAATTTGATGAAAGACCGATATGAGGTAAATTCTTCTCCCTTGCACATTGATTTATAGCTGAAATACTATTCCAAGTAGCCCCCAAGAGCCGTTTTATGATTGTCAATCATAAACCGGGTATTTGTAACACTTTAAGCATCCCATCATTAATCCTTGCCAAGGCGTGTCTTCAATCATAGATAAAACTCATGTTTGAAAAATTAGATAACATTCTGTAGCATAGTCCCTAGAGGCCGGTTTAACTTGGCAAGTTAATCCGATTTTTAATCCACACCGCCAGTTTAGAACAAACGTACATTAGCCCCAAGTGTCAAGGATAATGCTTGCATTGTTCTGGAGACTTGCATAGAAGGTAGTATTTGAGAGCAAATAAGCATTAGCCCCCAAGTATGAAGTGGATAACTTGTTATATGCTTTATACTTAGTGTATATATATGTTGTTTTGTTGAAGATACCTTCAATGTTGCAGGCTGAACTGAGAAGCAAAGATGCCAAAAACTCTGACTTGCAAGAAAATGTGAAGTCGCAACAAGCCGAAGCTGCAAAAGCCAAAGAGGAGCTGACCCATGCCCTGGCCGGAATGAAAAAATTGAAAGAATCCTTCAATCAAGATCATGCTGCATGGGAAACCGAAAAAGCCGGTTTGACCAAGAGTCGTAGATGCCGAGGAAGCCCTGAAACCGGTGGGTGAAGAACTAGCCGGTTTGAAGCGCCAAATCAACGCTATGACCTCTGCTATCTTTGGTAAGTATCTGCTTATGTATGTTGCATCAGTCAATGAATCATAAAACTGATCACGATGTTGAAAAAAAATCTTTGGTAGGAACTCGGATCACTCATCTTGGTGCAGATATGCGGATGAAGCTCAAAGCGGCATACACATTGGTTGAGCAGCTATACTCTGGATCTCAGCGAGCCATTAGTACAACAGCTTGTAACAAACCGGCGCCAACGTTGATTAAGGAAACCCTTGAGAAGAGCGTATTGCCGAGTTGAAAAGAGCTGCTGCAAGAGCTGGCGCATTAACTACCCTTATTCGAGCCAAGGCCTGGATTCCATATCCTGAAGCGAAGGATATCATTAAAGGGTATCTAGGTGTGAAAGAAGACGGTTCAAACTTTGACAATGATGATCTTCGACGGTTGACCAAATAGATGCGGCCAGCGGCCTGCAAATTAGCTGAAGACACCGCATTTTCAACCGTTTTATGATGCAGAAGGGAAAAGACAGCCGGCCGAGACCCATGAAGTCGAAGAACTTGTACCTCCGATTCGTAAGCACACTTATGCCCCTGATATTAACCCTTATGATCTTATCCATGAAGAAGCAGTATTCCAAGCTTTAACCGGAATCGACTGGTCAACGGCTGATTTCCAGCGGTTGGGGCGGGATGAAGAAGTGCGTACACCAACTGATCCGCAACCGTCAAACTGTCATGATGAAGAGTCCTGATCCGGTCGCTGGTTTATATGGCTACTGTGAGAAACAATGGCACTGTTGAGCCGCTTTAAAGCTTCTTGTAATAGGATAGCTGAAACTTTGTTTATCTGCCATGCCATCGAGCATGCTTCATAGCCCTTTGTGACAATCTGTGCCTCCCTTCAGGATATATTTTATGCATAGTCTATGATGACTTGCCTGCCTGGGTACAAAAAACTTAAAAGTGTCTAGTGGTTTGCCGCTAAACATGTCATAATATCCAAGAAGTATATAGTACTTGAGCTGAATAATCAAGTGTTTGTACAAAAAATAATGTACAGAACATACCTCATTGAATGAGCAAACGTGTATACAGCAAAGGTGTTTAACACCAACCCGATACGTTTGATAATCTCATCTTCATAATGCTGGTCTATCTATTAAACCGGACTGGTATACCTACCGGATTTTGTTTATAACACTAGTGATTTAGTCAAACCATATCGGGTCAGTGACCACCGGTTTATAACTGATCATGAGCCAATAGCTGGTGGTTGGAAAGCAAGCCGGATCAAGGATGCCGGTTTATCAAAAAATACTTATGATTGTCAACAAACAAAATTCAAATAGGAAAATATGCGAGGCTTTTTACGAGCTGCCAGGCTCCAAATCGAGGCTTTTCATGGGCTGTCAGGCCTCTGAGTTAAACCATTTAACAAAGCCTTTTGCGATGGGCCTCCAATTAACAAATCACCGTTTTAACTATGACAAGTTCAGGGTCTGTAAAATATTGACTTTGTCAAACGTTCGATGGGTCATGCCAGGATTACCTGGATAGGAGTGGCTTACTTGATGAAGGCAGGTTAACCTAGGGGTTTTAGGTGAATACACCAGGTTTCCAAGCTGTGGCTTGATAGCCAATTACGAGGGTCCTTTCAAACTCTTTGTTGCTTTGCAAAAAAGAGCCCCCACGTAACTTTGTGAGCGATGCTCAGCGTGTGCCTATGTTTGAGTTTGTATAGTGTACACTACTCTCTTTGGCTCCACAAATTTTTCCTTGTCTGGCTAAAATGCCTATCAAGAGGTGTAGCTGTGGTTCAATCATGACCAAGCCCCCTAGTGATTTTCTTTATCTTTATGTAGTTGCTAAATCCAGTTTAACAAAGACTCCGCTTTGCCCGTTAACGTGTAAAAGCACACACATGATATAAGAAAGGTTAGATACCCTGCTTATAACGGAGGCTCCTGTTTATTATATGGTATATACACTTTCATAAATATGTACAGGTGAAAAAGCCTATGGCTTCAAGTATAGTAAGGCCGAAGGAGAGCTATGTTCCATGGCCGCTTTGTCTCCTCCTCCGATTGACGTGAGTCTTCATGCTCTCGAACATCAATGCGGTAGTAGGATCCGTTGTGCAGATTTTTGCTGACTACAAAGGGTCCTTCCCAAGGGGGGATAACTTATGCATATCAGTCTGATCCTGGATGAGCCGGAGCACCAAATCACCTTCTTGGAAGGTTCTAGTTTTAACCCGGCGGCTGTGATAACGTCGAAGATCTTGTTGATAAATCGCCGAACGCGCTACTGCAAGATCCCGCTCTTCATCCAACAGGACCAGAGAATCCTGACGTGCCTTCTCATTATCAGCTTCAACATAAGCTGCCACACGGGGCGAATCATGACGGATGTCACTAGGAAGAACCACCTCTGCTCCATAAACCATGAAGAAAGGCGTGTAACCCATAGACCTATTGGGTGTGGTGTTGATGCTCCATAACACAGAAGGTAGCTCCTCGACCCAACAACCCGGCGTCCACTTTAAGGGAACCATAAGCCTTGGTTTGATACCCCGCATAATTTCTTGATTTGCCCTTTCCGCTTGACCATTAGATTGGGGGAGAGCCACTGATGCTAGAGCCGGATGTGCTCACGTTGACAGAATTCTTCCATCTCTCCTTTTGACAGTTAGTGCCATTATCTGTTATAATGATATGTTGAAAGCCAAACCGGAATATCACCTTTTTGATGAATTGAACCGCTGTGGCTGCATCACACTTGCTGACTGGCTCTGCCTCTACCCATTTAGTGAATTTATCAACTGCTACTAACAGATGGGTCGTCTTATCCTTGGAAGGCTTGAAGGGTCCAACCATATCCAGCCCCCAAGTGGAAAACGGCCACGTAATTGGAATCATCCGCAACTCTTGAGCCGGAACGTGCGCACGACGGGCAAACTTTTGACATCCTTCACATCTTTTGACTAAATCCTCCGCATCAGCATGCGCCGTCAACCAGTAAAAACCGTGGCGAAAAGCTTTAGCAACCAACGACTTTGAACCAGCGTGATGACCGCAATCCTCTTCATGAATTTCTCGCAAAATCTCACAACCTTCTTGAGGAGAAACACATCGTTGAATCGCTCCTGAAACACTGTAACGATGTAACTCCCCGTTGACTATGGTCATAGACTTGGAACGCTGGATTATCTGTCGAGCCAACATTTCCTCAGCTGGTAACTCGCCCCGGTTCATGTAATCCAGATATGGGATCGTCCAATTCGGTATGGCATGCAAAGCTGCCACCAATTGAGCCTCCGGATCAGGAACCACCAAATCTTCTTCGGTTGGTATTTTGACAGACGGATTGTGCAACACCACTACAAGAAATATGTCAACTTGTGACCACCACTATTGGTCACTGAAAGGTCACAAATTTCCATTTGTGACCTTTTTGTGACCAAAAACATATGGTCAAAAGCTGGCCGTCATAAACTGACTATAGCGACCTTTCTTCTGGAATGGTCGAAGACGTTTATGACCAAAATACGTCTACTGTGGCGTTTTGGTCACTAGCAACCTCCCCAGGCCATGTAGGCATCCAGCGTGGCAATCTGATGTGGCACAAGATTCAGCCCGGTCCAATTCGATTTTCTACGTGGGCCTAGCCCAACAATTCGGCCTATTTGTGTTTTTTTCTCATATTAATTTTGGCTAGGTAGATGGGCCAAGCCCAACAATGAAGCCTTCTCATTTTTGGGCCGTAGCCATTTCCGCTAGAAAGTTTTAGTTTTTTTGTAATATAAAAAAGTTCCACTAGTTAAATGGGTCCCAGATGTCAGGTTCAGGTACGTGGGTCCCAGCTAGCAAGTTCATATTCTTCATATTTCAATTTAACAGTAAATAAATAACCAGTATTTAAATTGGCACAAACAAAACACACACATAATACTCCAAATATTATCAGCCAGATTCAGTACAGAGCTCCTATTGTACAAATAACATATACTTTACAATCTCTACACATAATAAGCTCATACAAGCTCTACAAGCTCTACACGTGATACGGTGCCCTGGTGTTAACCCTGTAGCTCTAGAAGTGTCTTCAATCTTCTTCAACATGGAGCTCCTTCGGTAGCGAGCACAAACTGGGCACCTGCATCATCACAGGAAGGCAATTTTAGATCATAAAAACGAATGTTCCAAACACAGTTTAGAGAAAAGAACCAAGTAAATTTGCCCTCAATCATACAAACAAAGTTTAGAGAAAACTAAACATGAACAAGCACTTATTATGCAGTTTTTAAAGTTTTTAATACATTTATTTTCTATTAGCAAAACTGAATATGCTACTTCCTGATTCATGGCTGCATAGTTCAGCTAGCTACACCAGTTTGCTCTCATGCAAAAATTAGAAATAAAAAAGAACAAAAAATAAATCAACACTAATTTCTCTAACACATATAGTAACTTGCTGATATAACTTGTATAACTTGTATATTTGTCGATGGAAAACGGGATCCAAAATCATGTTTCAGTCCAGATCAATCTATCATGAGAAAACATGTATAAATCCCACTAGAATTTTTTAAAGCAGTCGTGAATTATCCTGAAAACTTGTGCACTTAATGATGGTTAGATCCATCTTATAGAATAGTCATCTTCCAATATAAGTTAGGTACAGAGCAGAATGTATAAGAACGAACTAAGATAGGCCATGCATCAAACACAGAAATAATTTTACTAGGTAGCAGCATAGTAAGTTGGTTTTTACTAGGTAGCGGCATAGTAAGTTGTGACATTTAAAAAACCAGTAAGAAAACCAGCGGCGGCTACTCCAGCCCGCTGCTCTCCTCCTGGACACCGCCGCTGTATATTTAGCTAGAAATCAGCAGGAGCAAGTACAGAGTAAACTGGAACTTTGTTGTAGCTACAAAAACTGAAACAACACACACATCATGGAATTTCATATCCAACAAATATTTTACCAGAACACAGGGTGTTCTTCTCTGTATTTTAGAAACATGCAAACAAAGGTTTCAGTAAAAATAAACAAGCGGAGTAGACAAATTATCAGCAAGAAATCAATGGCCAGATGAGCACCACCACAACAAATCGGCACTAACACTTGGTCATCGACGCTATGCCCAAGCAAAGAACCAGCTCGCACACGCAAGATGATGATTGCATACATACAAATCATGTGCTGGCAGAAAAAAAAAATCCAAGCATGAGCTCATCTTCTCTCTCTGTTTGGTAACTAACAACCTAAATAAAATAAAATAAAAACATGACTTGTTCACACAGATCCCTCTAAAATTCCTTGGGACAAGTGCATCACATATTCGTCAACTTAGCAGCAGAAGTAGTGAGCACAGGAAGAGGGGGACGGAGATGGAGGAGCTACCTGCCGTGATCGTAATGGAAGTAGAGGAGCAGACCCCTCCTGCCCCTCCCCCACAAGCAGGACAGGGCTGCCGGCTGGGCACGCCCCTACTCCTCCGCCTCCTCGAGCAGGAGACCCCCTTCCCCTACTACTGCTTCGTGCGCCGCATCACTAGTCACCTCCTCATGCAAGTACACAATAAATAGACAGACGGTCAGTGAGGTACATTTTCACAGCAACAGAAGCTTAGAATTAACATAAATGCACACTCAAATGAAGTCACTAAGATACTTATGTCCACCACATGGTGTAGAATTATGTGGTATATAATTGCAACACATGAACCAAAAGAGGAATAACATCATCAAAAAGAGTTTCTGAGGATAAGTGTCAGGACCCCGACTCGATGTCACATCGATCTAGCCGGTAACACCTCATATCACCTTGCGGCCTCACGCACGGTATCCCCACGGGTGTCGCCTTACCTTTGC
The DNA here is from genome assembly GCF_002162155.2 of Triticum dicoccoides. Classification (NCBI taxonomy): domain Eukaryota; kingdom Viridiplantae; phylum Streptophyta; class Magnoliopsida; order Poales; family Poaceae; genus Triticum; species Triticum dicoccoides. The sequence continues at coordinate 733,868,779 of NC_041382.1, forward strand.
CCGGGACCGTTTGCGCCTTTTGGCTCACGTATATGATAGTGTCGCTAGCATCCATATGATAAAGAGCCCGGGCTGACATGACTAGTCGTAAACCCAAAGTGGCACAGACTTATAGGGACAGGCATCCATGACCCAGCTTCGAACGTGTCGGTCATCAGCAAGTGGGTCCGGGCTGTAGCACTGGGCTAGCAGGACTCCGGTAAACCGGGCTGTAGCGGGCTAACAGGACTCCGGTACTCAAAGCGTGACATTTCCCCGAAGGGACAGACACAGGAACGAAGAAGGACACATGCCGGCCAGCCTAAGTGTTCCAGAGCAGTAGCAAGCTACCATGGCTCAGCGGTAACACTAGGAGACATTTCCCGGTAAGAGAGGCTACTAAAGATAAACAACTAGATAGTCAGATCCCACACATATCAAGCATTTCAATCATACACACACTATGCTCGATATGTGCAAATACAACGAAGCATCACAACATGACTCTACGACACAAGTACTTTATTTAAGGCTCAGGGAGCCATACATAACATACACAAAGGTACGGGTCTCACGACCCAACATACAAGTCATACAGTCATACAAACCAGCAGCGGAAGTAACTTGTCTGAGTACAGACAACTAGTAAAATAAAAGAGGCTTGGGAAGCCTAGCTATACTACGAGGTCCTTCACAAGCTCAGGGTCACCACCTGGGTCTTTAGCCTACTCGTTGATGTCAACGTCTACATAGAACCCATCAGAAGGGGTTGCAGCGTCTTCTGTAAAAATGTAGATTATAGCAACATGAGTACAAAGGTACTCAGCAAGACTTACATCAGATCCTACATACATGCTTAGTATCAAGAAGGGTTGGTGGAGTTATTGCAGCAAGCCAGCTTTGACTCTTGGCTAGACTATCCTACGATACTCCAACTTGAAATGGTTTTGCGCACACGAGTCCACTACTCACCACTTCAATACACTACCGAGGATCCACCTCCGTCTTCCTACGGAAGAGCCATCCTCGGCACTCACACTTATCTTGAGGCTTTTAGCAGTTTCCATTTACTTGTCTATGAACTGTATAGGCAACCAAGTAGTCCTTTACCGCGGACGCGGCTATTCGAATAGATTATGTTAACCCTGCAGGGGTGTACTCCTTCATACACGACATGTACTCGGCAACCTTCAAGCGGAAGCCCAACGTGGGTGTCGGCCACGACCTACCTAATCACCTAAGCCTCCAGTCCAGGTTTATCGCCTATCCAGGTTCCATCCGCAGGGAGTCCGGCCGAGGTTTCCCATACGGCCCCGAACGATGTGAACAGGGTTCCCGAAATACCTAACGGGTATTCGGTACACCGTGCCACGTACCTACCGCATCACAGCCCACCCCTACAGTCAGCGCTGTCCACGGCCTCCAGTAGGCTACAAACACCAGAAACTACTTGCAACTCCTGGACGGAGAACTAGGGTGAATAAGAAGCCGAGAGGGTCCATTGGTTTCGGGCCCAATGCATGGTAGTAGCTGATTCTTAAATCACACATACAGATCTCAGTGCTTAAGGTCGGCTTCAATGAAACAACCCACCATGTACTCCTACATGGCCTCTCATCGATACCTTTACCAAATCGTGTTCACCACACCACTCTCATTACCGACATAATCATTTCACTCTAGCCCATCACCCAGATGAACCAGACCTGACACGACTCTAAGCATAGCAGGCATAGAAAGGTAGGAACAACACATACATATGGCTCAATCAACTCCTACACATGCTAGTGGGTTTCATCTAGTTACTGTGGCAATGACAGGTCATGCAGAGGAAATGGGTTCAACTACCGTAGCACACAGCAGTTTGAATCGCGTTGTCTTAATGCAGTAAAAGAGAGCAGGAGCGAGAACATGGGATTGTATCGATATGATCAAATGGTTGGTTGCTTGCCTGATGGTTCGATGCACGGATACGGTTCTTCGTTAGGGTAGTCACGGTACTCCTCGGGGACAGATCCTGTCGTAAAGGATAACGATACACAGGCATCACCAAACAATGTGCAACAATATGATGCATGCATGAAACATGGCAATATGAGTGTGTTGGGCTAATGCAACTAAAGCTACCAACGCTGTCAGGACCCCGACTCGATGTCACATCGATCTAGCTGGTAACACCTCATATCACTTTGCGGCCTCACGCACGGTATCCCCACGGGTGTCGTCTTACCTTTTCCCGGGACCGTTTGCGCTTTTTGGCTCGCGTATATGAAAGTGTCGCTAGCATCCATATGATAAAGAGCCCGGGCTGACATGACTAGTCGTAAACCCAAAGTGGCACAGACTTACAGGGACAGGCATCCATGACCCAGCTTCGAACGTGTCGGTCATCAGCAAGTGGGTCCGGGCTGTAGCACTGGGCTAGCAGGACTCCAGTAAACCGGGCTGTAGCGGGCTAACAGGACTCCGGTACTCAAAGCGTGACATTTCCCCGAAGGGACAGACACAGGAACGAAGAAGGACACATGCCGGCCAGCCTAAGTGTTCCAGAGCAGTAGCAAGCTACCATGGCTCAGCGGTAACACTAGGAGACATTTCCCGGTAAGAGAGGCTACTAAAGATAAACAACTAGATAGTCAGATCCCACACATACCAAGCATTTCAATCATACACACAATATGCTCGATATGTGCAAATACAACGAAGCATCACAACATGACTCTACGACACAAGTACTTTATTTAAGGCTCAGGGAGCCATACTTAACATACACAAAGGTACGGGTCTCACGACCCAACATACAAGTCATACAGTCATACAAACCAGCAGGGGAAGTAACTTGTCTGAGTACAGACAACTAGTAAAATAAAAGAGGCTTGGAAAGCCTAGCTATACTACGTGGTCCTTCACAAGCTCAGGGTCACCACCTGGGTCTTTAGCCTACTCGTTGATGTCAACGTCTACATAGAACCCATCAGAAGGGGTTGCAGCGTCTTCTGTAAAAATGTAGATTATAGCAACATGAGTACAAGGGTACTCAGCAAGACTTACATCAGATCCTACATACATGCATGTTATCAAGAAGGGTTGGTGGAGTTATTGCAACAAGCCAGCTTTGACTCTTGGCTAAGCTATCCTACGATACTCCAACTTGAAATGGTTTTGCGCACACGAGTCCACTACTCACCAATTCAATACACTACCGAGGATCCGCCTCCGTCTTCCTACGGAAGAGCCATCCTCGGCACTCACACTTATCTTGAGGCTTTTAGTAGTTTCCATTTACTTGTCTACGAACTGTATAGGCAACCAAGTAGTCCTTTACCGCGGACGCGGCTATTCGAATAGATCATGCTAACCCTGCAGGGGTGTACTTCTTCATACATGTTTCCACCACTTAGCGTCTGCACACGACATGTGCTCGGCAGACTTCAAGCGAAAGCCGACGTGGGTGTAGACCACGACCTACCTAAACACTTAAGCCTCTAGTCCAGGTTTATCGCCTATTCAGGTTCCATCCGCAGGGAGTCCGGCCGAGGTTTCCCATACGGCCCCGAACGATGTGAACAGGGTTCCCGAGATACCTAACGGGTATTCGGTACACCCGGCCACGTACCTACCGCATCACAGCCCACCCCTACGGTCAGCGCTGTCCACGGACTCCAGTAGGCTACAAACACCAGAAACTACTTGCAACTCCTGGACAGAGAGCTAGGGTGAATAAGAAGTCGAGCGGGGTCATATTTCAGGGCCCAATGCATGGTAGTAGCTGTGTCTTAAATCACACATACAGATCTCAGTGCTTAAGGTCGGCTTCAATGAAACAACCCACCATGTACTCCTACATGGCCTCTCATCGATACCTTTACCAAATCGTGTTCACCACACCACTCTCATTACCGACATAATCATTTCACTCTAGCCCATCACCCAGATGAACCAGACCTGACACGACTCTAAGCATAGCAGGCATAGCAAGGTAGGAACAACACATACATAGGGCTCAATCAACTCCTACACATGCTAGTGGGTTTCATCTAGTTATTGTGGCAATGACAGGTCATGCAGAGGAAATGGGTTCAACTACCGTAGCACACAGCAGTTTGAATCGCGTTGTCTTAATGCAGTAAAAGAGAGCAGGAGCGAGAACATGGGATTGTATCGATATGATCAAATGGTTGGTTGCTTGCCTGATGGTTCGATGCACGGGTACGGTTCTTCGTTAGGGTAATCACGGTACTCCTCGGAGGCAGAACCTATCGCAAAGGACATCGATACACAACATCACCAAACAATGTGCAACAATATGATGCATGCATGAAACATGGCAATATGAGTGTGTTGGGCTAATGCAACTGAAACCAGAAGGATTTGAGCAAATTTGAATCAAAGATTCAAATTTCAAACTCAAACATGGCCTTTTAAAGTGCTTTTCCTTGTTCTGCTTAAAACATCAATTTAACTTGTTTCATCATGCATGAAAATAGTACAGATGGATAGATTGGATTTTTCTGATCATTTTTCATATATAACTTGTCCAATTTGGAGTTACAGAATAAAAGTTATGAATTTTTGAAGTTTAAATAATATTCTGGAATTTCCTGATTTAATTTAAATCCAGAAATATAATTATTGCGCCAGCATGACGTCAGCATGACGTCAGTGGTCAACTGCGGCTGTCTGGGGTCAAACCTGACGTGTGGGGGCCACACGTCAGTGACAGGGGGGGTTTAACAGGTTTAAATTAATCTTAATTAGGGATTAGTGGCGCTGGGGCCCACTGGTCAGTGTCAGGGGGTTAACTAACAGTGGTTAGCACTAATCCTAATTAGCTACAGGGCTGGGCCCACCTGTCAGGGACTCAGGGCGGTCCTGTCGTGGTCAAAGTGGGTCAAACCCACCGGCGACACGACGCCGGCGAGGCCCGAGACGGCGGCGCGATGCGGGATCGCGCTACAGGGCACGGGCGAGGCCGTTCTTGGGCTCGTTGGAGAGCTCTTGCTCCCGCGCGTCGAACGGTGGCCGTGGCTGGGCCTGGGGTGGCCGGAGTCGACGGCGGCGAGCTCGGCTGCGGCCGCCGGAGTTCGGGTGCGGTCGGAGTCGGCGTTGCAGGGTGTTTAGGGAGGCGTTGGTGCGTGCTGCGTGCTCCTAGTGAGGCGTGGAGCACGATAGTGTGCTCGGTTGGGCGCTACGGTGACCGTGGCCACGACGGCGACACCGCCGGCGGCGTGGAGCTCTTGGCCAAGGTGGGGCTAAGGCCTAGAGGTCGAAAGAGACCAGGAGAGAAGGGGGAAACGACTCGGGGGCTCACCGCGGTTGCAGTGGGCGTCGAGGCGGGCTCGGAGACGCGCTGGAGACGGCGAATTCGACGGCGATGATGGTCGGAGCCCGAAGAGGGGAACGGCGACGTGGCGGCGATGCAGGGCTTCCGGAGGCCCGTGGAGCGGTGGGGAGGAAGAGGGGGTTGTGGCGGAGCTTCTGAGCTAGTCGGGGGAGCGAGGGGTGGCCGGAGACGGCTGCTATGGCGAACGGCGGTGACGGTGGTGTTCGGCCGTGTGAGAGAGAGAGCGAGGGAGAGGAGGGAAGAGCCGAGGGCGAGTGAGAGAGAGCAGGGGGGAGGCGTGGCGTCGTCCCGGGGCATCGAGCAAGGAGGGGAGGGCAGTCAAGCAGGGAGAGAGGTGGCGTGGCGCGGTGGCGCGCGCGCGCGCCGGCCACACTCCCCTCCGTCTGTCGGGACGAAGACGACAGAGGAGGGAGACGGGCTGGGCCGCCTGCTGGCTGGGCTGCACAGGGAGGAGCCCAGGTAAGCTTCTCCCTTTTATTTTTTTTCTGTTTTCTAATTTCTGACATTTGTTTTGATTTAAATAATATATTAAATCATTTATTTAACTTATGCCAATTTTTGCAGGGGCTAGATATATTATTCCAGAGCTCCTTTATAATTGGCATAATATTTGGACATATATTAATATATATAGAAATATATTTCCAATGCAAATATTTATGCATTAATTCCAAATGCCCAAAATAAATGTCCATGAGCCACTAAAAATATTGGTTTGATTTTTATCTCTGTCGAATATTTTTAGAGAGCAACATGAGCATTTTCTTGGACCCTTTTGGAGAAATTTTTATTTGGGTCATTTTCAAAATGATTCTGAGGGTTTCACAGATCCCCATTTCAAGTTTCTGATGAAAGAGTAAACATGATGCAACACTCTAATGCATGACTAGCTAGGGTGTGACAACTCACCCCCACTCAAAAGAATCTCGTCCCGAGATTTGGGTTCCTCCGGGAAGAAGGCGGGGTACTCAAGTCGAAGACGATCCTCCCTTTCACAAGTTGCTTCATCCTCAGAATGGTGTGACCATTGTACTTTGAGAAACTTGATGTTATGACGTCGAGTGATACGTTCGGCCTGATCGAGGATACGAACGGGGTACTCTCGATATGTAAGATTATCTTGGAGATCAAGCGTTTCGTGGTCCACTTCACGGATAGGATCCGAGAAGCAACGCCTGAGTTGAGAAACGTGGAAGACATCGTGGACTCTGGAGAGGTGCGGAGGTAATTCCAACTGGTAGGCAACTTCTCCTCGTTTGGCGAGAATGCGAAAAGGTCCAATGTAACGAGGAGCCAATTTGCCTTTGATACCGAAACGATGGGTTCCCTTCAGAGGGGTGACCCGAAGATAAGCCTTCTCGTCAACCTCGAAAGTCATAGCCTTATGTTTTCGGTCATATTGACTCTTTTGACGAGATTGGGCTGTTTTCAACTTTTCACGAACGATACGAACTTGTTCTTCTGCTTCCTGAATCATATCCGGGCCAAAGAATTGTCTTTCCCCGGTCTCTGACCAGTTAAGGGGTGTTCGACACCGTCGTCCATAGAGAACTTCAAAAGGGGCTTTACCCAAGCTAGATTGATAGCTGTTGTTGTAAGCGAATTCGGCAAATGGAAGGCACTTCTCCCAGTCCATTCCGAACGAGATAACAGAGGCTCGAAGCATGTCTTCTAGAATTTGGTTGACGCGTTCCACTTGACCACTCGACTGAGGGTGGAAGGCGGTGCTAAAGGAGAGACGGGTTCCCATAGCATTTTGGAAACTTTCCCAAAATCGAGAGGTGAAAAGACTTCCTCGATCCGAGTTAATTTCCAGAGGAACACCATGAAGGGACACTATTCGGGAGATGTATAAGTCTGCCAACTGACTAGCGGTTATACTCTCACGAACAGGTAGGAAATGGGCTACTTTGGAAAGACGATCGACCACGACGAAAATACCATTATTCCCCCTCTTGGTCCTGGGAAAACCGGTAATGAAATCCATACCAATTTTATCCCATTTCCATTCAGGAATAGCTAAGGGTTGAAGGGTGCCAGCAGGCCGTTGGTGCTCTGCTTTTACACGACGACAGACGTCGCAATTTGCAATATACTGAGCAACTTCTCTCTTCATCCTAGTCCACCAGAACCTCTGGCGTAGGTCCTGATACATCTTAGTACTACCGGGATGAATAGTGAGAGGAGATTCATGAGCCTCCTTAAGGATCAACTGCCGTAGATGCTGGTTCTTGGGAACCACTAGACGGTTCTCAAAGTACACAACACCATGATCATTTGTGGAGAAACAACTAGAACCTCCGCTAGCAATGTTCTCCTTGATCTTAGCTATTCCCTTATCTCGCTTCTGGGCAGCAATGATTTGATCCGTAAGAGTAGGTTTCGCCACCAAGGTGGAAAGAAAACCTTGAGGAACAATGTGAAGGTTAAGCTTCCGAAATTCCTCATGGAGAAGCGGTTGACTTTGTTGTAACATCAGGTTGTTACAATAAGATTTATGACTTAGCGCATCAGCCATGACGTTGGCTTTCCCTGGGGTGTAGGTTATTCCTAAGTCGAAGTCTGTGATCAATTCAACCCAACGTCTTTGCCTGAGATTCAAATCCGGTTGGGTGAAGATGTACTTCAAACTTTGGTGATCAGTGAATATTTCGCAACGGTTACCGAGGAGGTAATGTCGCCAGGTCTTAAGTGCATAGACTACGGCTGCAAGCTCTAGATCATGAGTAGGATAATTCTCCTCATGTGGGTGCAATTGCCGTGAAGCGTAGGCAATTACATGTCGATCTTGCATGAGAATGCAACCTAGTCCTTGTCGCGAGGCGTCGCAGTAGATAACAAAATCCTTGGAGAAGTCTGGCGGTACCAGTACGGGAGCAGAGGTCAGGCGTCTTTTCAGTTCCTGAAAGCTGTGCTCACACTGTGGAGTCCACTCGAACTTCTTATCTTTCTTGAGGAGTTCGGTTAGAGGTTTGGCAACTTTGGAGAAGTTCTCGACAAAGCGACGACAATAGCTCGCTAAGCCTAGAAAACTCCGAACTTGCTTGACCGATTCAGGTGGAGTCCAGTTAAGGACGGCTTGAACTCGCTCAGGGTTAACAGCAATACCTTTACCAGATATTACATGACCCAGATAGGTCACTTCTGGCAACCAGAATTCACATTTAGAAAATTTGGCATAAAGGCGATGCTCTCGAAGTTTCTGCAACACTAGCCTTAGATGTTCGGCATGTTCTTCCTCGTTCTTGGAGTAGATGAGTATATCATCGAGGTAAACTATGACGAATTTATCCAAATACTCCATGAAGATTGAGTTCATTAACCGAGAAAAGGTGGCTGGAGCGTTGGTTAAACCGAAGGACATGACGGTGTACTCGTATTGGCCGTAACGAGTAACAAAGGCCGTTTTAGGGATGTCCCCGTTTCTGATTTTGATTTGATGGTAGCCCAACCTCAAATCCATCTTGGAGAAGACTGAGGATCCAGCGAGCTGATCATACAGGTCGTTGATCCTGGGAAGCGGATATTTGTTCTTGATTGTGACCAAATTGACAGGTCGGTAATCTACAACCATCCGGTCCGTACCATCCTTCTTCTTGACGAATAGGACGGGGCAAGCCCACGGAGATGAGCTAGGTCGGATGAAACCCTTTTTCAAGGACTCATCGAGTTGTTTCCTAAGCTCGGCTAGTTCTAGGGGTGCCATCTTATAAGGTCTTCTAGCAATCGGAACGGTTCCTGGAATGAGGTCTATTACGAACTCAACTTCCCTGTCAGGTGGGACACCTGGCAATTCCTCTGGAAAGACATCCGGGAAGTCACGGACTACCGGAACGTCCTCAAGGTCTGGCAAAGGGCTGGCGTTAAGAGAATATAATTGTCGCTTGGCTATTCGGGTCAAGACATTGACTATCTTTCCCGAAGGATGGGTGAGTTGAACAGTCCTAGAGAAGCAATCGATTTGGGCATGATGAGTTGACATCCAGTCCATACCCAAAATGATATAAATATCTGAAAATTTAAGGGCTATCAAAGATGCGAGGAAAACAAGTCTGTCGACTTGGATTTCATTTCCATAACTTACCCTAGAGGTCTGCCATCTAGAACCAGGGGTAGAAATTTCCATAGTGGATGGCATGTCACAGAATGCAACGTTATGCAAACGAGCATAACTTTCGGATATAAAAGAATGAGAGGCTCCTGTATCGAAAAGAACAGATGCCGGGTGGCAATTAACAAGAAGCGTACCGAGAACGACGTTGGGATCCTCTTGAGCTTCTTCGGCAGAGATACGGTTGACATGGCCACGTGTAGCGGGGACCGGCTTGGCGTGGAATACTTTTCCTATCGGCTTGCCACGGCCAACAGCTTTAGCAGACTGGTTGGGGTTGGTCTGGGGACACTCACGCATATAGTGACCAGATTCCCCGCACTTGAAACAAGTCACGGAACTGGTACGTGGAGGAGCATTGTTAGTTGGACCCCCATAGGGCTTGGCCGGTGCAGACTGTTGAACAGGGCGAGGCGCCTGGAAAGATGGCCTCGGTGTGAACCTGGGTGGCAGGGCGGTGTTGGGCACCCACACGCGGCGCTTCTGAGGACCAGCACCGGATGAGGAACCCATATCACGGCCGTGCTTGCGTGTTGCGTCATAGTCAGTCTGACCAGTTTCAGCGCTGATGGCTTTGTTGACAAGTTTCTGAAAAGATGTGCACTCATTCAGACGGAGGTCACGGCGAAGCTCAGGACTAAGGCCCTTACGGAACCTTGCTTGCTTCTTGGCGTCAGTAGAAACTTCCTCGGTTGCATATCGTGCGGGATTACCGAACTCCCTGCTGTAAACATCCACAGAAAGTCGGCCTTGGGTGAAACTGCAAAATTCTTCACGTTTACGGTCCATGAGACCCTCCGGAATGTGATGTTCACGGAAAGCCTCACTGAACTCAGCCCAAGTAGTGACATGGCCCGCTGGGCGCATAGCTCCGTAATTCTCCCACCATAGACTGGCGGGGCCTTCAAGATGATATGCAGCAAAGGTGACCTTGTCAGCCTCCGATACCAGTGCGGAACGCAGTTTGTGAGCAATACTGCGAAGCCAGTCATCAGCGTCGAGAGGCTCGACGGAGTGGTGGAATGTGGGTGGATGCAATTTGATAAAATCACTGAGTGACACCACGTTAGCCCTCTGATGGTGTGCTGTATTCTGTTCAATACGCTCCAGCAAACGGTTGGTCTCCCGCTTGTTTCTCTCAGCTTCCATCATAACCTCGGCTAGTGAAGGAGGATGAGGCAGATTTTCATTCCTGCCTTCATTGCCTTCGGCCTGCTCTTGAGAAGCAGGGTTAGCGCGTGTGTTGACCATCCTAGGTAAACAAGACAATGATTTAGTCAGAATGATAAAATTCCGACATAGGATACAGAATGTAAGGAATAATTCGGAATGCAAGATGATCATCCGTATGACATGGTAAATACAGAAACTGCTTCTTTATTCCATCGTCATACACACCATACAGGGTTTAGTACAAGACCAAACAAAGTACTATTACGGTGAAAGAGGATTACATCTCATCGGAGGCATTCCAAGCTCCTATACATTATTTTTCTACACCTCCGGAAGGAGTACAAACTAGGTCATATCCCACGAGTCACGCGGGACGATAGACGACACAGCTAGTGCGAACTAGTGATACTACCACTAACTCAGACCGATCCGTAGTAGTCCTCGTAGAAGTCACCTCCATAGCCTGGGAGCTCAACATGATCATCCGGAAACAGACGATCTCGCGGAGCTTGTGGACCATAGGGGCTAGGATGAGGCCTTGGACCAACAGACGGTGGCCTGCGGGGCCCACGAGGTGGGGTGATGCCTCCTACATCACGCCAAACCATCACGTCTGGCAGAGCAGATCTCACAGGATAGAGGTCGCGCATATCTGAACATCCAGCTTGCACCGCCGGTGCGAACCGAGTCAATGTGGCCCAATGGTCAGCACGGGTATTGAAGAGCTCTAACCTCAAGGCCCGATTTTCACGGTCCTTATCCTCGAGCATCTCAGCAGTGGTGCGAGTCCGTGAATCCTCCTGGGTGGGGTCAGCATAGATAGCCTGGAGATACCCTTGTGCTCCCGGAAGTGATCCTGGCATATACCGGAAATCAGAGTCCCGAAATAGACCAGATCTGACTCGCATAATGGTCATCATAGAGTAGGCGGCGTCCTGCACAGCCATCTCAATAGTAACCCTGAGTCCATAGGAGCAGTGAAGAGGCTCGGTGGATCCAGGATAAGATGGAAATATCCTGACAGTGCAGAGATACTGGCTTTGATTAAAGTCTCGGAATTGCTCTTCGACCGTGTACTCAGGATACCAGCGGTATCCAGCCTCAGTCATTACCCTGACCAACTTGGCAGTATGGCCGGGTACATCTAGGCATCGAGTCAGGCGAACCACTTGATTGAGGTCGCGAGTGGCCATCTGAAAGCACAATCATAATGCAAAGGCATTAGAATTTCTAGCAAAATTTCGGCAGCATAACAGCTGTAAATGCTCAAGAAGGATTTTGAGACATTTGACAAAGGATTTCGTACGCACTCAACATCATCATATCAAAGTTCTGAATCCATTCTAACAACATAATGTGGTAGTAGAACTGAACTAGGCTTGTATCCATCAAACTTATAAGGTACTACTGATTTGTAACACGTGATCCTGATAGAGAGAATAGATCCTAATTCCTTAACCCCCGGTGGAAGAATGGACTGACTCAGATCAGAATGTCATGAGATAAAGGAGTAAAAAGAGCTTTACGTTCCATCCCACAATCAATTCCCCTACATATAACTAAAGAATTTCTAGACTCAACATCGACCAGTTTGGCTTGGAGAACCTACAGGCAGTCCGGCTCTGATGCCAACACTGTCAGGACCCCGACTCGATGTCACATCGATCTAGCCGGTAACACCTCATATCACCTTGCGGCCTCACGCACGGTATCCCCACGGGTGTCGCCTTACCTTTGCCCGGGACCGTTTGCGCCTTTTGGCTCACGTATATGATAGTGTCGCTAGCATCCATATGATAAAGAGCCCGGGCTGACATGACTAGTCGTAAACCCAAAGTGGCACAGACTTACAGGGACAGGCATCCATGACCCAGCTTCGAACGTGTCGGTCATCAGCAAGTGGGTCCGGGCTGTAGCACTGGGCTAGCAGGACTCCGGTAAACGGGCTGTAGCGGGCTAACAGGACTCCGGTACTCAAAGCGTGACATTTCCCCGAAGGGACAGACACAGGAACGAAGAAGGACACATGCCGGCCAGACTAAGTGTTCCAGAGCAGTAGCAAGCTACCATGGCTCAGCGGTAACACTAGGAGACATTTCCCGGTAAGAGAGGCTACTAAAGATAAACAACTAGATAGTCAGATCCCACACATACCAAGCATTTCAATCATACACACAATATGCTCGATATGTGCAAATACAACGAAGCATCACAACATGACTCTACGACACAAGTACTTTATTTAAGGCTCAGGGAGCCATACTTAACATACACAAAGGTACGGGTCTCACGACCCAACATACAAGTCATACAGTCATACAAACCAGCAGCGGAAGTAACTTGTCTGAGTACAGACAACTAGTAAAATAAAAGAGGCTTGGAAAGCCTAGCTATACTACGTGGTCCTTCACAAGCTCAGGGTCACCACCTGGGTCTTTAGCCTACTCGTTGATGTCAACGTCTACATAGAACCCATCAGAAGGGGTTGCAGCGTCTTCTGTAAAAATGTAGATTATAGCAACATGAGTACAAGGGTACTCAGCAAGACTTACATCAGATCCTACATACATGCATGTTATCAAGAAGGGTTGGTGGAGTTATTGCAGCAAGCCAGCTTTGACTCTTGGCTAAGCTATCCTACGATACTCCAACTTGAAATGGTTTTGCGCACACGAGTCCACTACTCACCAATTCAATACACTACCGAGGATCCGCCTCCGTCTTCCTATGGAAGAGCCATCCTCGGCACTCACACTTATCTTGAGGCTTTTAGTAGTTTCCATTTACTTGTCTACGAACTGTATAGGCAACCAAGTAGTCCTTTACCGCGGACGCGGCTATTCGAATAGATCATGCTAACCCTGCAGGGGTGTACTTCTTCATACATGTTTCCACCACTTAGCGTCTGCACACGACATGTGCTCGGCAGACTTCAAGCGAAAGCCGACGTGGGTGTAGACCACGACCTACCTAAACACTTAAGCCTCTAGTCCAGGTTTATCGCCTATTCAGGTTCCATCCGCAGGGAGTCCGGCCGAGGTTTCCCATACGGCCCCGAACGATGTGAACAGGGTTCCCGAGATACCTAACGGGTATTCGGTACACCCGGCCACGTACCTACCGCATCACAGCCCACCCCTACGGTCAGCGCTGTCCACGGCCTCCAGTAGGCTACAAACACCAGAAACTACTTGCAACTCCTGGACAGAGAGCTAGGGTGAATAAGAAGTCGAGCGGGGTCATATTTCAGGGCCCAATGCATGGTAGTAGCTGTGTCTTAAATCACACATACAGATCTCAGTGCTTAAGGTCGGCTTCAATGAAACAACCCACCATGTACTCCTACATGGCCTCTCATCGATACCTTTATCAAATCGTATTCACCACACCACTCTCATTACCGACATAATCATTTCACTCTAGCCCATCACCCAGATGAACCAGACCTGACACGACTCTAAGCATAGCAGGCATAGCAAGGTAGGAACAACACATACATAGGGCTCAATCAACTCCTACACATGCTAGTGGGTTTCATCTAGTCACTGTGGCAATGACAGGTCATGCAGAGGAAATGGGTTCAACTATCGTAGCACACAGCAGTTTGAATCGCGTTGTCTTAATGCAGTAAAAGAGAGCAGGAGCGAGAACATGGGATTGTATCAATATGATCAAATGGTTGGTTGCTTGCCTGATGGTTCGATGCACGGATACGGTTCTTCGTTAGGGTAATCACGGTACTCCTCGGAGGCAGAACCTATCGCAAAGGACATCGATACACAACATCACAAAACAATGTGCAACAATATGATGCATGCATGAAACATGGCAATATGAGTGTGTTGGGCTAATGCAACTGAAACCAGAAGGATTTGAGCAAATTTGAATCAAAGATTCAAATTTCAAACTCAAACATGGCCTTTTAAAGTGCTTTTCCTTGTTCTGCTTAAAACATCAATTTAACTTGTTTGATCATGCATGAAAATAGTACAGATGGATAGATTGGATTTTTCTGATCATTTTTCATATATAACTTGTCCAATTTGGAGTTACAGAATAAAAGTTATGAATTTTTGAAGTTTAAATAATATTCTGGAATTTCCTGATTTAATTTAAATCCAGAAATATAATTATTGCGCCAGCATGACGTCAGCATGACGTCAGTGGTCAACTGCGGCTGTCTGGGGTCAAACCTGACGTGTGGGGGCCACACGTCAGTGACAGGGGGGTTTAACAGGTTTAAATTAATCTTAATTAGGGATTAGTGGCGCT
>NC_041382.1:733884408-733897027 GCF_002162155.2 Triticum dicoccoides
GACGTGGCGGCGATGCAGGGCTTCCGGAGGCCCGTGGAGCGGTGGGGAGGAAGAGGGGGTTGTGGCGGAGCTTCTGAGCTAGTCGGGGGAGCGAGGGGTGGCCGGAGACGGCTGTTATGGCGAACGGCGGTGACGGTGGTGTTCGGCCGTGTGAGAGAGAGAGCGAGGGAGAGGAGGGAAGAGCCGAGGGCGAGTGAGAGAGAGCAGGGGGGAGGCGTGGCGTCGTCCCGGGGCATCGAGCGAGGAGGGGAGGGCAGGCAAGCAGGGAGAGAGGTGGCGTGGCGCGGTGGCGCGCGCGCGCGCCGGCCACACTCCCCTCCCTCTGTCGGGACGAAGACGACAGAGGAGGGAGACGGGCTGGGCCGCCTGCTGGCTGGGCTGCACAGGGAGGAGCCCAGGTAAGCTTCTCCCTTTTATTTTTTTTCTGTTTTCTAATTTCTGACATTTGTTTTGATTTAAATAATATATTAAATCATTTATTTAACTTATGCCAATTTTTGCAGGGGCTAGATATATTATTCCAGAGCTCCTTTATAATTGGCATAATATTTGGACATATATTAATATATATAGAAATATATTTCCAATGCAAATATTTATGCATTAATTCCAAATGCCCAAAATAAATGTCCATGAGCCACTAAAAATATTGGTTTGATTTTTATCTCTGTCCAATATTTTTAGAGAGCAACATGAGCATTTTCTTGGACCCTTTTGGAGAAATTTTTATTTGGGTCATTTTCAAAATGATTCTGAGGGTTTCACAGATCCCCATTTCAAGTTTCTGATGAAAGAGTAAACATGATGCAACACTCTAATGCATGACTAGCTAGGGTGTGACAATAAGCATAGCTCCCTACAAAAAAAGAACTAAGGGCACAGTGACTAAAGCATGGCTAAATATGAGTCCTGTCCTAAGTAGGATGTGCACTTTGTATACTTGGGAAGCATTATGTTTGTATATTTCCCAGGCGGAGGTGCTGGTATCAGCCCATCATTATGTTCTTCCCTTGGTTTTATCTTTTCTCTGATTTTATTTGGGTGAGAGATACACTTGGGAACATACAAATGGAGGAAGACACGGCCCCGAAGTGAAAAGAGACTTGCAAAGGTTCAGAGAAAACAAAGACCCAACCACTGTCCAATTTGCAAAGGTTCACTTCTCAACAAAATAAAATAAAATAAGACTTGTCAAGGTGCAAAGGTTCAAAGAAAATAAAGACCCAACCACTATTCCAACTTGGAAAGGTTCAGAGAAAACAAAGCATCCAGTCCAAGGATACCACCCGCTACATTCAAAAATGTATATCAATTACCATGTTCCCTGATAAGTTAGTCAGAACACCTCGTCCCTTCAAGTCACAAATGAACTTGACAGGTAGCTCAGTGATAGAGCATCACACAACATTATATAGCTGCTTCTTATCTCGGAAGCACAGCACACAAACCAGCTAGTATTTTTCTCAATTCAGGTAAACCACATCCTCAACAGAGCGCGTTGAGAGCATCAGTATTCCACCACGCACACCGAGTATGGGATAAAGGATGGAGATCATTCACGTGAAATCGGCCAAATGATTAAACGATACTACTACATTTCACCACAACAGTTGGTTAAATGATACTAGTGCATGTTCAACAGGCATAAGCGAACGATACGCAACATAGATAGATAGACATTCGGTAGGTTCCATCTCATCTCACGACCATAAACTAAACCACCACACGAGACTGATAACTTAAACTGCCACACGAGACTTGATAACTTAAACAGAGACGATAAGTTGATAAGCTGGTGGATTTAATGGCCGGCGGCCGACCTCCTAGTTGTTGTTCATGCCTTCCAGCGGCGGGGGCATTGATTGTCCTGGCTGATGCTGATGGTGCGGCCGCCAAGCTCCTGGCCGTCCTAATCTACACCATGGCTTGCTGACAACACCACAAACAGGCTGCACAATAGTAGAATACACACGAACCAGATTGGAGTGTTACCTTTGTTGTGGCCATGGATGGCGTGGAGAAGAGGAGGAGGACGGCCACCGGATGCCTGGAGCAGGAAGAACGAACGAACACCTGTACTTCAGAATGAATTGTGAGGAAATTTGTCAAGGGGGAGGGCCGGAGCGGGGAGAGAGATTCATGGACGAGATTCAGGAGTACCTCAGCAACCAAGTAGGAGCGGAGGGCGACAGCAGTCCGGCGTCTCTTGTACAGCAGTGGAACATGAGCGAGAGGAGGTGAGGTGGGGTGGGGTACCGCGGCGGTGAAGAAGGTCTTGTCACTGACCTCGGAGAGCACGGTCATGGCCAGCGACTTGGTGAGCCCCTGCAGCAGGAAGGAACCAAGCGAAAAAACAAGGTAAATTCAGCAACCTCCACCTGCGCTGCGCAACGAGAAAGAGAGGAGAGAGGGGGACGAAGGGGAGCTGACCTCGAGCAGACACGGTGACATGGCAGCCGGCGGCGGAGGGAGGCGTCGATTCCGATCTAGGGGGTGAGGAGAGGATGTGCGGGGACCTTGACGAAGAACTCAGAGACGGCGGGGACCTTGACGACGAACCCCGCGGCGGGATCCCAGACCTGGTGGGCGGGGACGACCTTGGCGCCGGTGCCGGGGTGGGAGCGGCGGGTGGAGCCGCGCCGGAGTTGGTGCGGGTGCGGTGTAGCAGGTCGCGCGTGCGGCCCCGCGGAGCGAGACCCACCTGGCCGCGGCGGCGGCCCTCGACACCGTGGAAGCGGATGCCAAGAAGGGCAACCCCGCCGAGGAGGTAATGGCGAGGGCGGGTGAGGCGGAGGCCTCGAGCGCGAACGTCGACGGCGGAGGAAGGGGACGGTGGACGGGGGGCTTGGATTGGATCTGGAGAGAATGGGTGCAGCAGCTGGCAGGGAGGAAGGGGAGGGGATCAAGAGAAGCTCCACCGGATCTGGAAGGGGAGAGGAGGAGCAGAGAGCGAGGGAAAGTAAGGAGGCGGGGGGTGGATGGAAAATGACCACGGGACAGAGCTAGGGGTTCGGGGACACATCCATGTTTGGTGTGGGCTGTTAGATCCAGGGGATCCGACGGTGATTTACCCATGATCCGCGTGAGAGGCCCCTAGACCAATCAGAACGCAGTATACAGGTATGATATTTTGACCATTTAAATTGGTCATAATCGACTAAAATCATGTGCTAAATCGTGTTAGCTATTTTATTATGACCTGAAAATTTGAAAAAAAAAGTGTTTTATTGTGTCAGCAAATTTGACTATTGTTTTCACGAATAATCATAAATTGAAATAAGATAAATATTTTTTTAAAGAGTTATGAGAAATGAGTTCTTTTAAATTATTTTTTCATTTTTTGAGTGTTTGAAATGAGCTTTTTGTGAAGGACCTACCAAATATTTATTGCAAAATTGTACCAAATAAATTATCTAAAATACTAGGACATATTTAATGCACAATTGACCAAATGGCTGGGTGTGAGAAGCTTTGATCCACCTCTCATGAAAAAGAAAATTTCCGTCGATTCAGTAGGAAGCGGGTCAAATTTGAACTGTAGCTGCCTTCTAGTTTGCTCTTTATTTTTTCCAAAAATCATTTCTAGATACATAAGTATCTATTTAATCAGAGAAACACCAATAAAATTCCAAGATTCAACCACTAGCTAGGAATGGTCATTCCCGCCGTTTTGACCGCATTTTGAAACGGGCATAAAAATTCAAAAAAATTCAAAAAATTGGGAAACCTTCTCATTGTGTCATTATATGTGGCCAAGTTCCCAGGAAAAATAACAAACTTGTAATACGGCAATTATTTTAAAAAAGTGTTCTAAAAAACGAGCTATCACGTGTGGAGATCAATGGCTTTCAAGCCAAATGATTAATCTTATGGCCTCATTCATGGCATAGTTTGTTCAAATGATCTCATATTGTGCACAAGGGTGCATATTCGAATGGCAAACAATGTTGCCTAAGGAAGTTTTCATTTTCTTTGGATGAAAAAACCATTTTCCATTTTTTGAGTGCCCAAAAGGAGGTTTTTTTGTGAAGGACCTCCCAAATAATTGTTGCAAAATTGGAACAAATCATTTTTATAAAATACTAGGCCATATTTAACGCACAATAGACAAAATGGTTGGGTGTACAAAGTTTTGATCCACCTCTCATGAAAAAGACAAATTTCCGCCGATTCAGTAGGAAGCGGGTCAAATTTGAACTGCAGCTGCATCATAGTTTGCTATTTATTTTTTACAAAAATAATTTCTAGGTACATAAGTACCTATTTAATCAAAGAAACACCAAAAAATTCCAAGATTCAACCACTAGCTAGGAACGGTCTTTCCCGCCGTTTTGACCGCATTTTGAAACGGGCATAAAAAATTCAAAAAAATTCAAAAAATTGGGAAAACTTTGCATTGTGTCATTATATGTGGCCAAGTTCCCAAGAAAAATAACAAACTTGTAATACAGCAATTATTTTAAAAAAGTGTTCTCAGAAACGAGCTATGACGTGTGGAGATCAATGGCTTTCAAGCCAAATGATCAATCTTATGGCCACATTCATGGCATAGTTTGTTCAAATGATCTCATATTGTGCAAAAGGGTGCATAGTGGAATGGTAAACAATGTTGCCTAAGGAAGTTTTCATTTTCTTTGGACGAAAAAACCATTTTCCATTTTTCGAGTGCCCAAAAGGAGGTTTTTTTGTGAAGGACCTCCCAAATAATTGTTGCAAAATTGGACCAACTCATTTTTATAAAATACTAGGCCATATTTAATGCACAATAGACAAAATGGTTGGGTGTACAAAGTTTTGATCCACCTCTCGTGAAAAAGACAAATTTCCGCCGATTCAGCAAGAAGCGGGTCAAATTTGAACTGCAGCTGCATCATAGTTTGCTATTTATTTTTTACAAAAATAATTTCTAGGTACATAAGTACCTATTTAATCAGAGAAACACCAAAAAAATTCCAAGATTCAACCACTAGCTAGGAACGGTCATTCCCGTCGTTTTGACCGCATTTTGAAACGGGCATAAAAAATTCAAAAAAAAACAAAAAATTGGGAAACTGCATTGTGTCATTATATGTGCCCAAGTTCCCAAGAAAAATAACAAACTAGTAATACGGCAATTATTTAAAAAAAGTGTTCTCAGAAACGAGCTATCACGTGTGGAGATCAATGGCTTTCAAGCCAGATGATCAATCTTATGGCCACATTCATGGCATAGTTTGTTCAAATGATCTCATATTGTGCACAAGGGTGCATATTGGAATGGTAAACAATGTTGCCTAAGGAAGTTTTCATTCTCTTTGGACGAAAAAACCATTTTCCATTTTTCGAGTGCCCAAAAGGAGGTTTTTTTGTGAAGGACCTCCCAAATAATTGTTGCAAAATTGGACCAAATCATTTTTCTAAAATACTAGGCCATATTTAATGCACAATTGACAAAATGGTTGGGTGTAAAAAGTTTTGATCCACCTCTCGTGAAAAAGACAAATTTCCGCCGATTTAGTTGGAAGCGGGTCAAATTTGAACTGCAGCTATCTCATAGTTTGCTATTTATTTTTTCCAAAAATCATTTCTAGGTACATAAGTAGCTATTTAATCATAAATACATGGTTTGGTGGCGATACGTCAAGGTTTGGGCCGTGGCCGAGGGCCCCAACTCTAGAGCGCGTAAACTCGGATGCCCGCCGCGTGGTCACCGCGTGACCGTGGCATTGCGATGTGTTCTGGGCGGCATAGGCATGTCTAGTGGGTTGGGCACTCCCCAGGTAGGTGCTTGTAAGAAAATTACAACATAAGATTCTCACGAGGAGACTGATCGATGCTCAAACATTAATTAGCAGCCAAGTGTTTGATTAGCGGTACGGGAAATGTACATGGCTAATGGGCGTGAGTTTTGGCTGAGGATGATCAGTTACTAAGAAGACCGTCTTCACAAATTTTCAGCTCAAAAGGAGGAGCCTAGGTGGTACTTGCTTTGCAAACTACCACACTGGACATAACTACGAATGTTGAAGCTCGGCTCAAAATAATGAATGGATTGAGCTAGTATTTGTTGGAGGATGGTTATTTGGGCACAGGAAAGCACTGTAGAAAATGGATACTATTTGGACATGCCAAAGTGGTACTTCCTTCACAAACTGTTGTTCTGAACAGAATAGGAAAATGAATATTTTTGAATTATTTTTGAACTAGGCAAGGAAGGTTTTTACATATTTGACGAAGATATGACCCAAAGAATTTATGAGATTTTTTTGGGAATTTTGGGAATGACAGAAATATAGGTTGCTTCACAACCTAGGGCAAAAACTACCACATGGACATGACACATAGGCAAAACTGATGAGGTGGCGCCTAGTCATAGCAACCCACCACAATTTACAAGGCTATGACCATCTATATTGGTCATTAACAACTAGAGATAAGGCAGCGGACTAGCGTTGTTTGCTTTATGACCATTTCCTCTAATGAAATTATGACCTTTCTGACCAAAATGGTCGTTATGGTTTAGGGTTTAGAGCCCCCTAGACAGCTTTTGACCAATTGGTCTAAAATGGTCATAAATTTATGACCAATTCTTCGAGGGTCACTGACAGAAGGTCATATATTGACATATTTCTTGTAGTGCACATCAAGAAAGACATTGGGCGGAACCGGTTTACGTTGGGAACCAAGATGACTTAAAGCGTCCGCCGCTTCATTCTTCCGCCGGTCTATATGGTCCACCTGATAACCTTTAAAGTGACCAGCCACTATGTCCACCTCTCGCCGATATGCAGCCATGAGTGGGTCCTTAGAATCCCAAGTGCCAGACACTTGCTGAGCCACTAGATCTGAATCGCCGAAGCACTTAACCCGGCTCAAATTCATCTCTTTAGCTATCCGAAGACCGTGGAGTAAAGCCTCATATTCAGCTGCATTGTTAGTACAAGGGAACATTAAACGGAGGACATAACAAAACTTATCACCTCATGGGGAAGTTAATACGACTCCAGCCCCCAAACTCTCTAGCTGTTTGGACCCATCAAAATGAATAGTCTAATATGTATTATCTGGTTTCTCCTCAGGTACCTGTAACTCCGTGCGGGGTATATATCTGAGCCCGTGGGGTCCAAGCTCAATGGCCCACTTGGCAATCCGGCCAGTTGCCTCTCTGTTTTGAATGATGTCACCCAGAGGAGCTGAACTGACTACTGTGATAGGATGGCCCATAAGTAGTGTTTGAGCTTCCGGCTTGCCATAAACACCCCATACACTAGGTTCTGCCAATGCGGATACCTCTGTTTTGACTCAATGAGCACCTCACTGATATAATAAACCGGCCGTTGAACCGGATACTCTTTGCCAGGCTCTTTGCGCTCTACCACAATGGCTACGCTGACAGCCCGGGCATTAGCAGCCACATATAATAATAAGGGCTCTTTATCGATCGGTGCTACCAGCACGGGCGGTTCCACGAGCTGTTTCTTCAGATCTTCAAACGCCTTATCAGCTGCTTCACTCCAGACAAAGTTATCCGTTTTCTTGAGCATCTGATATAAGGGAATGTCCTTCTCTCCAAGGCGGCTAAAAAACCGGCTCAAGGCTGTAATCCGGCCGGCCAGACGTTGCGCATCGTTAATACATGCCGGTTTAGCCAAGGACGTAATCGCTGCAATCTTTTCCGGATTAGCCTCAATTCCTCTGTTTGAAACCAGAAAGCCTAAGAGCTTGCCTGCCGGGACACCGAAAACACATTTCTCTGGATTGAGCATCATCTTGTAGACCCGGAGATTGTCAAAAGTTTCCCGTAGATCATCTAGCAAGGTCTCCTCCTTTCTGGATTTGACCACAATATCATCTACATACGCGTGGACATTGCGCCCAATTTGCTTATGAAGGCAATCCTGAACACATCGCTGGTAAGTTTCCTGGGCACTCTTGAGTCCAAAGGGCATGGAAACATAGCAGAAGGCTCAAAAGGGAGTTATAAAGGCTGTCTTCTCCTGGTCCTTAACTGCCATTTTGATCTATTGATAACCAGAGTAAGCATCCAAAAAACACAAACGGTCACAACCCGTCGTAGCATCAATTATCCGATCAATGCGAGGGAGAGCAAAGGGGTCTGCAGGGCAAGCCTTGTTTAAATCTATGTAGTCCACACACATGCGCCAAGTGCCGTTTTTCTTAAGAACCAGCACCGGATTGGCTAACCACTCTGGATGAAAAACTTCAACAATAAACCCAGCAGCCAACAAACGGGCGACCTCTTCACCTATAGCCTTGCGCCTTTCCTCGTTGAAGCGGCGGAGGAACTCTCGGACCGGTTTGAATTTCGGATTAATGTTGAGTGTGTGCTCAGCGAGTTCTCTCGATACACCTGGCATGTCAGAAGGTTTCCATGCAAAGATGTCCCGATTCTCACGGATGAACTTGATGAGCGCGCTTTCCTATTTGGGATCCAGGTTAGCGCTGATGCTGAACTGTTTGGATGAATCGCCAGGGACAAAGTCAACCATCTTAGTGTCTGTAGCTGATTTGAACTTCAATGCTGGATCATGTTCCATGGTTGGCTTTTTTAAGGAGGTCATATCTGCCGAATCAACTTGCTCCTTATAGAATGTTAATTCCTTCGTGGCACAAACCAACTCAGCATAAGCCGCATTGCCTTCTTCACACTCCAAAGCAATCTTTCTACTTCCATGTACTGTGATAGTCCCCTTATGACCTAGCATTTTAAGCTGCAGGTAAACATAACATGGCCTTGCCATAAACTTAGCATAAACCGGCCGCCCAAACAGAGCGTGGTACAGACTTTTGATCTTCACCACCTCAAATGTCACTGTTTCTGACCTTGAATCGTAGTCATCTCCAAAAGCTATCTTACCAACATGATATGTAGACTTACCAGGCACCACACCATGAAATACTGTATTCGACGGTTTAAGATCCTTATCTGTCAACCCCATACGGCGAAATGTATCATAATACAAAATATTGATACTACTTCCCCCATCCATGAGCACTTTAGTGAACTTGTATCCCCCAACTTGAGGGGCTACCACCAAGGCCAACCCGGGGCGGGTGATCCTCTCTGCTCCACAAAATAGGTTGCTCTGACCAGCGTAAATACTGAGGTACTGCCGGCTCAATAGAGATGACTACCCTTTTGTGAAGCTTCTGATCACGTTTGCACAAACTAGTAGTGAAGACATGATATTGCTCGCTGTTCAGCTGTTTGGGATTGCTCTGATAACCCGACTGCTGCTGCTACTGCTGACTCCCCTGATTGTTGTAACCTCCCTGGTTGCCTTGGTGTCCTTGATTGACGTGTCCGGTTTGATTGCCTGGAAACCGTGAAACGGAACCACCACCTCCGTAACCCAGCCCGTGGAAACCTCCTCCTGAACCGCCGGGCGGGCCGTTGTCATATTGGAACATATTGGAATTCTTGAAATCCCGCATGATATAACAATCTTTCCAGTGATGTGATGCCAGTTTCTCCTTCGATCCGTGCTTTAGACAGGGCTGATTTAACAAATGCTCCAAATTGTTGCCTGGACCTCCACCCCTATGGGGCTGCTTGCCTTTACGGTGCTGGGCATTCTCCTGCATGTTGGTATTTGCGACAAAGTCCAAACCACTGTCGGCCTTGTGCTTACCAACGTTTCCATGGCCTGCCGGATTGTGTTGCTGGCCTTTGGCATTGCCGATCTTCTTACCCTTCTCCGGTTTGTCCTCCTATGAATCCGGATCCTTGGTATTATCTGAATCGGCATATTTAACCAAAGCAGCCATGAGTGTTGACATGTCGTTGCAGTGACGTTTGAGCCTTCCCAACTTCTCTTTCAACAGTTTGAAACGGCAATTACCCTCTAACGTTAACACTGCGGTGTCTGCGTTGATACAATCTGACGAATGCAAAATCGCCGAGACCCGTTTGACCCGATGGGTCGTGGACTCCCCTTCCTCTTGGACACAAGTGGCCAGGTCCTGCACCTGGCGTGTTGAAAAGATTATGCGGCTCATAAACCGACGGGAGACGTGATCGGTACCTTCTTCTCATGACTTCCTCTGAAGCATTCCGATCCAGTCTAATCCGGTAAGCCTGTGCTTCCAACTCCGCCCACTCCATAGCCATCCTGGCGTTCTCTGCTGCCAGGTCCGCTTTGACCTGGGCTATCTGATCTTTCACCTTTGCAATCTCCGCATCGTGCTGATCCCTGGCTGCTGCGTCTACCTCCGTGGACATCAATGTTGCTAGAGCATCGAACAAATTAGATAAGACTTGGGCCGGAGGTGGCGCCGAGCTTCCTGCCCCTGCTGGTGTGGCCGTTGTTGAACCGGAGAGCATTGCTGCGGCGGTAGATGAATGAGGCACCGGTTGTGTGCTGGCCGGGGGAATCCGGAATACCGTTGCCCTCGGGTCCTCCCTCAATCCGGCCGTCCTGCAACTAGTAAAGCGATTCAGTTTCTCCAGAAGACTCGTCATCAGAGCAGACTACGGTTTCTCCTTCGGACACCTGTCCGTCCTCGTGCCCTGATCCATGGACGACACCTACGAAAACATGCCTTGCCTCAGGCTGAACCGGTGAAGGAGTTGCACACTAAGCCGTTTCAATGATGTCGGTGCAGATGTCCGGCTCAGGGGCCGGTTCGCCGATCTTGCCGATGAAGATGTGAATCCCACCAAAGGGGACCCGGTACCCGTATACGATTGAATCAGCCTCGAGACCACATCCTGCATTGTCGATGTCGATCTTGCCACAGCGACTCTTCGTCATCCGGCCCACAGCGTATCCCTTAAGTCCATCGAAGCTGCCCTTCAAGAACTCGAAACCATCGTGCGATAGCCCCACGGTGGGCGCCAACTGTCGTGGGTTGTCACGGCAGATGTCCTCGTGAAAGGACTTAGTTGTGGAGCCATCGCTACGGGTTAGCTTAAAGAGGTTAAACCGGACAAGGGGACACGGGAGTTTATACTAGTTCGGCCACTTCAATGAAGGTAAAATCCTACGTCTAGTTGTGATTGGTATTGCTAGGGTTTTGAAGGCCAGGGAGCGAATCCGCTTTGTCTGGCTTTCGAGTTGTTGTTGTCTGTCCCTAAACCGTGACCGGGTCATCCCTTTATATACATAGGTTGACGCATGCCGGGCTACAGAGTCCCGAAGCCGGTTTATAAACGTATCCGGTTCGGCCTCTCTCTTTCTATCTTACTATACAAGTTACATGTCTAGGCCGGTTTACATTTACATACTGTAACTCGCCTTTGGGCCCTCCGTAAAGCGCTAGCATCTTTACATCTTCATGGGCTTCTAATCTTCCAAGAGTCAACCCGGCTACATAAGGCCGGTTTACCTCCAGTAGTAATATCCCCAATAGTACCCGAGGATGGCATTGTACGGCAGACGGATGTGGGCGACGTCGAAGTCGATGAGCTTGGTGTGGTAGTTGTCGCGCTGACCAAAGGTGACAGGGAGACGAAGTTGCCCTATCGGGATGGTGGAGCCGTCAGTCACTCCTGAGAAAGGCTTGGTGGGATGGAGCTGATCGTATGGCACTTGAAGGCTGTCGAATGTCTCGATGGATAGGACACTGAGCCCTATGCCGTCATCGATGAGGGTCTTGGTGACTTGGACATTGCTGATGATGGGTGAACAGAGCATCGGAAGGACGCGGGCTGTTGCCGCACATTTGAGATGGTCCGCCGAGCTAAAGGTGATGACGTACTTGGACCATCTGAGCGGGCGCGTGGCCTCGAGCTTTGGGAGGGCTGCATTCACCTTGCAAGAGAACTGCTTGAAGATACGCTGGGAAGCTGGGGCCTGAGCGCCACCCAAGATGCAGGCGATGGCGCGCGGCTCCTGGAAGCCCCCAGCCCCTTCGTCCTGTTGGTGGTCGGTGTTCCTCCTTGGTGGTGGCGGCAGTGGAGGGAGACTAGGATTGCCCTAAGGGCGGTCCTCACGAGGCTGGTCCCTCCAGGCGCCCTCACGAGGCTGGTCCTGCCAGCGGTCCTCGCGAGGCGGGTCGCGCCACTCCTGGCGGGGCCCGCTGTCATCCCAACGTCCTCCATCTCGTCCACCTCCTCGGTCGTATCCCCGGTCGTTGCGCTCGATGAGTCGACCGAAGCATCATCCACTACAAAAAAGACACATCCGTGACATTTTAGGCCGAACGAAATTTTTTTCTGTCATACATATGACACTTCTATAACGATAATTGTGACAAACCCCGGTATCATCATAGATGTGGTGGTCACCTACTTCTATGACAAAAAATCATGACAGAAAATGGGCTTTTCGTCCTGGGTGTGCCGGAGACGCAGCTGCATAACATTCTTTGGGCCGTCCATGACGGAAAAAACCATGGTAGAAGTGAAGGCGAGGAAAATTTCGTGGAGTTCACGGTTACTGTGGGAGGTCGGGGGCCGAGCGATGCGCGTTTCTCTCGTACACGTATGCGCATGTGTGCGAGGCGTTGGCTCTAACTGAACCCGAGCGAGGCGTTGGGCTCTAACTAAACCCGAGCAATTGGACTACAGGCTATGCGTTACTGAACCCGAGCGATCGATCGATGGCTGTTAACTGAACCCATCGAGTGATTCCTTCGCTACTGCTGCTAACTGAAGCCGATCGATGCTGCCTCTGGA
>NC_041382.1:733897407-733930885 GCF_002162155.2 Triticum dicoccoides
GGGTGGATGAACAGGACCCCGTGGCGTTGCCTCTGGATGAACAGGACCCGATCGATCGAGCCGGTTCGGGGTGGATGAACAGGACCCCGTGGAGGGCTGGATGAACAGGACCACCCCGTGGAGGGCAGGATGAATAGTAGACGGTGGAAGGCAGGATGAACAGTAGCCGGAGGAGGGGTGGTTGAACAGGAGCCCGTGGAGAGGGCTGGTTGAACAGTAGCCAGTGGAGTAGCGCGCGGTGGAGCCTGGATGAACAGGAGACCGTGGATGAACAGTCGCAGGTGGAGGCTGGAGGAGGTCGATGGTGGATGAACAGTAGCTTGTGGACGCTGGAGGGGGTCGACGGTGGAGATGAACAGTATCCCGTGGAGTCTTGTTTTGCGCTACGCCACACCCCTCCTGATGAACAGGACCCTCGTTTCGACCGTAGCGCTCCAACACAAGTCCGTTTCCTTCGTTTTGCGGTACGCCACACCCCTCCCGATCAATAGGACCCCCGTTTCGACCGTAGGAGGTCCGTTTCCCCCGTTTTGCGATACACCACACCCCTCCCGATGAAAAGGATCCCGTTTCGAACGTGGCCGGTTGAACACAAGGCCGTTTCCTCTGTTCTGCGGTACGCCATGCCTCGTTTCCATCGCCTGTTCCGTCCGAGCCCTCCCAATGAACACGACGCATTCCGTTGCCTCCCCATGAACACGATGCATTCCGTTGCCTCCCCATGAACACGACGCATTCCGTTGCCTCCCCATGAACACGACAACGACGCTATTTCTCCATTCCGACCCAGCCATGTACACGAGCCCTCGCCGTACGTATACGTGAGTATTCATTCGAGACCCTGCCCGTATGTACACATACATGGCCGTATTTTCTTTCTTGCACCCTGGCCGCCTCTACTAGACACGTGCACGCCTCTACATCGACCAATATATATGTAAGTACACGTTCGCAACCAGAATGACAATGCTACGTATGCTTCGACCAGGTGGGTCCCAACTGTCAGGCACTTCCTTGCGTGCGAAGATGTAGCTGGTGGGTCCCAGCAGTCAGGGGGGTGAAATACGGTGGCCTATCAGGTGGGTCCCGCTGTCAGGTGGAGGAATAATTATTTTGCACGTAATAAGGAGGCACTTCCTTTCTGCGGACGTGGACCCAGCTGTCAGCCTCTCCACATGCAGTCCACGTCCGATGGAAGCCGTTCCTTGACCACGTTGACCACGCCGCGCCGAGAGCACCAGGGCAATGGACGATGGCGAGGCCTAGGTAGGGGATGACGTGGAGCCGGGGAAGACGTGGAAGTGGATGCCCACGCGTAGAGCAGTACGAGGGTTCACTGGTTCACTATGGTGTGAGGCTGCCGTCGCCGCAGAATAACAGGGGGTGTGGGTGAGTAGAGGGATGGCCTGGCCAGCGGTAGTAGTAGTAGGGGGCGGTGAGGCCTCCACCGCATCGCAGCCAGCCACGGGAGGCAGGAGCACGAGGCACGACCGGCGCTAGTTTGGGTGGCTGGAGCAAGAAGACCAGAGGTTGAAGAAGCACTACGGCTATTGGATGGACATCGTACGGTCAGTGGAGCTAGAATCGTGCATATTGACTAAGTTGAGAAAGCCCTCCGTCCCTATCAACTTAGTAGGCCCACAGGTCAGCCTGCCACTATACTGGGTCCCAGCTAACAGGGGGTGTATTCATTTTTTGTGCTTAATAAGGAGGCACTTCCTTGCGTGCGAAGATATAGCTGGTGGGTCCGAGCTGTCAGCGGCGATAACGTTTTTTCACGAAATACAGAGGCCCTTTCGGTGGGTCCCTGATGTCAGGCGGAGGAATCATTATTTTGCGTGTAATAAGGAGGCATTTCATTGCTTGCGGCCGTGGACCGAGCTGTCGGCCTCTCCATGTAAAGTCCACTTCAGATGCATGTATGTCATTGACCACGTTGACCAGGCCGCGCCGAGAGCACCAGGGTGGTGGACGACGGTGAGGCCTAGGAAGGGAATGACACGGAGGAGGGGAAGACTCGGCAATTGTTTCCCACGCGAAGGGGAGTACGACTGTACGAGGGTTTACTAGTTCGTCTGCCGTCGCTGGAGAATGACAGCAGGTGTGGGTGAGTAGAGGGATGGCTAGGCCAGCGATGGGAGTACGGTGGGGCGGTGAGGCCCGCGCGGCAGCAGAGCCGGCCACAGGGAGGAGGGAGCAGGTAGTCCCGCCGGCGCCTGTTTGAGCGGGTGGAGCAGGAAGAGCAGAGATTGAAGAAGCTCCACGGCCGTTGGATGGCCATCGAACAGTCACTGCTTGTGCGTCAACCTTTTTTTAGGAAAGCCTCAAATCTGTGGAAAACAACATACAACCCATCTGCCATTATTTCTAATAATTTACAGCTCATTTCCTAATTATTAAGGTTTTTTGGAGCCCATATTCTTTTTGTTAGCATTACAGCCCATATTGTGGCCATGGTTAACAAATTATACGAAATTTTGCATATTTCGGTGCGGTCCGAACTGTTTTTAATGCCGAAATTTCGACTCCCATTCAAACTGATTTTAAAAATAAATGTATATCAATATAAAATCCAACAAATTCTCCACGCATAAAAATTAATGTAATTTCAAATCTCAAAAAGAAAAAAAGATATTTGAAACTAGTTGTCAGTTTGATGCGTTTTAAAAATGTACAACCCATTTCTCATTACTGATGGGCCATTTTCTCGGCCAGCTGAATGAAAGCTCTCCTCGTCTTGAAAGATTTGCAGCCCAACAGGCCTGACAAAGCGACTTACTTGGCAAATCACAAAAAAACTGGGCTGTGGCTGTGGACCCAGCTGTCAGCCTCTCCACGTATAGTACTCTTCAGATGGAATGTCATTGACCATGTTGACCACGCCGCGCAGAGAGCACCTAGGCGGTGGACGACGACGAGGCCTTGGAAGGGGACGACGCGGAGCCGGGGAAGATGCGGGAGTGGATGCCCACGCGGAGAGGAGTACGAGGGTTCACTAGTTCGGCTATGGTGTGAGGCTGCCGTCGCCGCAGGGCCTGGCTGGCGGTGGGAGTAGTAGGGGGCGATGAGGCCTCATCGGCAGCACGGCCGATCACTAGAGGCAGGAGCAGGCGGTCTCCCCGGCGCTGGTTTGGGCGGCTGGTGGAAGAAGAGCAGCGATTGAAGAAGCAGCAGGACCGTATGATTCAAATCCAACGGTTACTGCTGCTAGAATCGTTTGTTGACTAAGTTGACAAGCCCTGCGTACGCGTCAACTTAGTAGGCCCACAGGTCAGCCTCCCAGCCGGTGCACCCCAGATGTCAGTGGGAGGAATCGTTTTTTCGCGTAATAATGAGGCAGTTGATTGCGTGCGGCCAGGCCAGCGAAGGGAGTAGGGCGGGCCGGGGAAGCCTGCGCGGCATCACAGCGGGCCACAAGAGGAGGGAGCAGGCAGTCCCGCCGGCGCTAGTTTAGGCGGCTCGAGCAGGAAGATCAAAGATTGAAGAAGCACGTCGGCCGTTGGATGGACATCCAACACTAACTGCTGCTAGAATCGTGTGTTCACTAACAAAGCCTTGCGTAAACAAGTCAGCCTCGAAATCTGTGGCGTGTACAGCCCATTTGCTATTATTTTTATAATTTTTACCCATTATCTAATTCATATGGAATTTATTGCAGCCTGTTTTCCATTTTTAGAATTGCTGGCCATTTTCTGGTCAGTATCACGGTCAAAAATTTAACTAAATATGTGGGAAATTTTGAAAATTCACAAATTTTTGCTGGGGAACGAAATATTCTTAATCCAAAAATTAATAGCCATACTAAAACAAATTTAAAAATAAATTAGTACTATGTCATGTTAAATCCAATGAAATACGTATAAGATATCAGTGAAGAACAAAAACAAAAAGAAGCTTATATCCCATTTGCTATAATTTTTTTGGAATTTTCAACCCCTTTTTGATATTACTTTTAACAGACATTGACCATACTTTTAAGCCAGGCCGGAATGCATCCCTCCTCGTCTTGAAAGATTTGCAGCCCAGTAATTCAGAGAAAACAAATAGGCCTAGCTTGGGTATTCTTCAAAAAGAAATATTGGGCTACCTATTTTCCCAAAGAACTGGTGCATGAGCATTTAGCTTTATTTATTTATTTACTTATTTATGTTTAGGGGACCATGAGCATGTACCTGGGCCGAACTCATGTGAGAGCCTCCCTTCCAGTTAATTATGGGCTTCTCTATTGGGCCTTCATCAGTGGGCTGCATGTTATCAACAAGGAAAATGTGTTCCGAGCTTCAAAAAAAAATGTGTTCCGTACGATAAATAGTATGCGCTACATACGGTACGGGGCACTAAAGGATCGAACCGTGCAACGACTTCCAAAACATTGTGTTTGTCGTTCTAACAACGCATTTATTCAACCAACAGATGAAATATACTGCTGATTGTACATTGAAAATAGCAGCAACAGCAACCAGGGCTGGGGGTGCAACAGAAGCAGTAAGCAGGCCAGAAGAGTGAAGACGCAACTCTCTCTTCCAAACCAAACATCAGCCATCATTACAAAAGGGCTACCAAAAAAGAACAAGTGTATGCATCAAACTAAATAAAGATCCTAGTACACCAAGTGTACGCATCTAACTAACTGGCTCAGTTAGATGTTAATATTTATTAAGCTATGGAGATTGGCTGATGGCTTGAACTAGATGGGTGCCTGACGGGGGAAAGTCCAGCCAGCAGGTCGAAGTCTGATACTTGCGACCCTCTCTCCTACTTTGGGCTGCAGAGCGTGGCGGCACATATCAGGGTATAGTGCATGCAGAGACGCATGGTACGCTGTGTACACACAGTTTTGCCTGATGAACGAAACCGCGCTGCCATCATGATCCTTGCCGTCGGTTATCTCCTGGTTAATCGGATAATTCAGTCCGACAAACAGAGAGCGTGTACCAAGGCTACTTACCAGCCTCCAGTCAAAAATTCCTGAAGGCCCAGAGAAGTTGGGATCCTGCTCAAAGACCTTGCAGTGACTGTGATTGTATTCCGCAAAACAACACGTCTGGTATGTGCGAATGTGTTGGAAATATGCCCTAGAGGCAATAATAAAAGCATTATTATTATATTTCCTTGTTCATGATAATTGTCTTTATTCATGCTATAATTGTGTTATCCGGAAATCGTAATACATGTGTGAATAACAGACACCAACATGTCCCTAGTGAGCCTCTAGTTGACTAGCTCATTGATCAATAGATAGTCATGGTTTCCTGACTATGGACACTGGATGTCATTGATAACGAGATCACATCATTGGGAGAATGATGTGATGGACAAGACCCAATCCTAAACATAGCACAAGATCGTATAGTTCGTTTGCTAGAGTTTTCCAATGTCAAAGTATCTTTTCCTTAGACCATGAGATCGTGTAACTCCCGGATACCGTAGGAGTGCTTTGGGTATGCCAAACGTCACAACGTAACTGGGTGACTATAAAGGTAGACTACGGGTATCTCCGAAAGTGTCTGTTGGGTGACATGGATCAAGACTGGGATTTGTCACTCCGTATGACGGAGAGGTATCACTGGGCCCACTCGGTAATGCATCATCATAATGAGCTCAGAGTGACCAAGTGTCTGGTCACGGGATCATGCATTACGGTACGAGTAAAGTGACTTGCCGGTAACGAGATTGAACGAGGTATTGGGATACCGACGATCGAATCTCGGGCAAGTAACATATCGATAGACAAAGGGAATAGCGTACGGGATTGATTAAATCCTCGACATCATGGTTCATCCGATGAGATCATCGTGGAGCATGTGGGAGCCAACATGGGTATCCAGATCCCGCTGTTGGTTATTGATCGGAGAGTCGTCTCGGTCATGTCTGCTTGTCTCCCGAACCCGTAGGGTCTACACACTTAAGGTTCGGTGACGCTAGGGTTATGAAGATATGTATATGCTGAAACCCGAATGTTGTTCGGAGTCTCGGATGAGATCCCGGACGTCACGAGGAGTTCCGGAATGGTCCTGAGGTAAAGAATTATATATAGGAAGTGCTATTTCGGGCATCGGGACAAGTTTCGGGGTTATCGGTATTGTACCGGGACCACCGGAAGGGTCCCGGGGGTCCACCGAGTGGGGCCACCTGTCCCGGGGGGCCACATGGGCTGTAGGGGGTGCGCCTTGGCCTAGATGGGCCAAGGGCACCAGCCCCTATAGGCCCATGCGCCTAGGGTTTCCACCATGGAAGAGTCCATGTGGTGGAAGGCACCCCTAGGTGCCTTGGGGGGGAGGGAAACCTCCCCTTGGCCGCCGCCCCCCTAGTAGATGCCATCTACTAGGGCCGGCGCCCCCCCTTGGCACCCCTATATATAGTGGGGGGGAGAGGAGGGATTTCACACCAGCCCCTGGCGCCTCCACCTCCCCCCGTTACGTCTCTTCCTCGTAGTCTCGGCGAAGCCCTGCTGCTGTGACGCCCTGCATCCACCACCACGCCGTCATGCTGCTGGACCTTCATCAACCTCTCCTCCCCCCTTGCTGGATCAAGAAGGAGGAGACATCTCCCGTCCCGTACGTGTGTTGAACGCGGAGGTGCCGCCCGTTCGGCGCTGGTCATCGGTGATTTGGATCACGTCGAGTACGACTACATCATCACCGTTCTTTTGAACGCTTCCGTGCGCGATCTACAAAGGTATGTAGATGCATCTAATCACTCGTTGCTAGATGAACTCCTAGATGATCTTGGTGAAACGAGTAGGAAAATTTTTGTTTTCTGCAATGTTCCCCAACAGTGGCATCATGAGCTAGGTCTATGCGTAGTTCTTCTTGCGCGAGTAGAACACAATTTGTTGTGGGCGTAGACTTTTCAACTTTCTTGCCGTTACTAGTCCTTTCTTGCTTCAGCGGTATTGTGGGATGAAGCAGCCCGGACCAACCTTACACGTACGCTTACGTGAGACCGGTTCCACCGACTAACATGCACTAGTTGCATAAGGTGGCTGGCGGGTGTCTGTCTCTCCCACTTTAGTTGGAGCGGAATCGATGAACAGGGTCCTTATGAAGGGTAAATAGAAGTTGACAAATCACGTTGTGGCTTTAACGTAGGTAAGAAAACGTTCTTGCTAGAACCCTAATTCAGCCACGTAAAACTTGCAACAACAATTAGAGGACGTCTAACTTGTTTTTGCAGTAAGTGGTTTGTGATATGATATGGCCAAAGTTGTGATGAATGATGAATGATCTATATGTGATGTATGAGATGTTCATGCTATTGTAATAGGATTCACGACTTGCATGTCGATGAGTATGACAACCGGCAGGAGCCATAGGAGTTGTCTTTATTCTTTTATATGACCTGCGTGTCATCAAGAAACGCCATGTAAATTACTTTACTTTATTGCTAAACGCGTTAGCCATAGTAGTAGAAGTAATAGTTGGCGAGCAACTTCATGGAGACACGATGATGGAGATCATGATGATGGAGATCATGGTGTCAAGCCGGTGACAATATGATCATGGAGCCCCAAGATGGAGATCAAAGGAGCTATGTGATATTGGCCATGTCATGTCACGTTTATTATTTGATTGCATGTGATGTTTATCATGTTTTGCATCTTGTTTACTTAGAATGACGGTAGTAAATAAGATGATCCCTCACAATAATTTCAAGAAGTGTTCCCCCTAACTGTGCACCGTTGCGACAGTTCGCTGTTTCAAAACACCACGTGATGATCGGGTGTTTTATTCAGACGTTCACATACAACGGGTGTAAGACAGATTTACACATGCAAACACTTAGGTTGACTTGACGAGCCTAGCATGTACAGACATGGCCTCGGAACACAGAAGACCGAAAGGTCGAGCATGAGTCGTATAGTAGATACGATCAACATGAAGATGTTCACCGATGTTGACTAGTTCGTCTCACGTGATGATCGGACACGGTCTAGTTAACTCGGATCATGTAATACTTAGATGACTGGAGGGATGTCTAATCTAAGTGGGAGTTCACTAATAATTTGATTAGTTGAACTTAATTATCATGAACTTAGTCTAAATATTTTACAATATGTCTTGTAGATTAAATGGCCAACGTAGTCCTCAACTTCAACGCGTTCCTAGAGAAAACCAAGCTGAAAGACGATGGCAGCAACTATACGGACTGGGTCCGGAACCTGAGGATCATCCTCATAGCTGCCAAGAAAGATTATGTCCTACAAGCACCGCTTGGTGACGCGCCCGTTCTCCCTGGAGAACAAGATGTTATGAACGCTTGGCAGGCACGTTCTGATGACTACTCCCTCGTTCAGTGCGGCATGCTTTACAGCCTAGAGCCGGGGCTCCAAAAGCGTTTTGAGAGACATGGAGCATATGAGATGTTCGAAGAGCTGAAAATGGTTTTCCAAGCTCATGCCCGGGTCGAGAGATATGAAGTCTCCGACAAATTCTTCAGCTGTAAGATGGAGGAAAACAGTTCTGTCAGTGAGCACATACTCACTATGTCTGGGTTGCATAACCGCTTGACTCAGCTGGGAGTTAATCTCCCGGATGATGCGGTCATTGACAGAATCCTCCAGTCGCTTCCACCAAGCTACAAGAGCTTTGTGATGAACTTCAATATGCAGGGGATGGAAAAGACCATTCCTGAAGTATTTGCTATGCTGAAATCAGCAGAGGTAGAAGTCAGGAAGGAACATCAAGTGTTGATGGTCAATAAAACCACTAAGTTCAAGAAAGGCAAGGGTAAAAAGAACTTCAAGAATCACGGCAAGGAGGTTGCCGCGCCCGGCAAGCAAGCTGCCGGGAAGAAGCCAAAGAATGGACCCAAGCCCGAGACTGAGTGCTTTTATTGCAAGGGAAGCGGTCACTAGAAGCGGAACTGCCCTAAGTACTTAGCGGATAAGAAGGCCGGCAAAACAAAAGGTATATGTGATATACATGTAATTGATGTGTACCTTACTAGTGCCCGTAGTAGCTCCTGGGTATTTGATACCGGTGCAGTTGCTCACATTTGTAACTCAAAGCAGGGGCTGCGGAATAAGCGGAAAC
Organism: Triticum dicoccoides; assembly: GCF_002162155.2. NCBI lineage: Eukaryota > Viridiplantae > Streptophyta > Magnoliopsida > Poales > Poaceae > Triticum > Triticum dicoccoides. The sequence continues at coordinate 733,906,443 of NC_041382.1, forward strand.
TGGCAAAGGACAAGGTGACGATGCGCGTCGGGAATGGTTCCAAGGTCAATGTGATCGCCGTCGGCACGCTACCTCTGCATCTCCCTTCGGGATTAGTTTTAAACCTTAATAATTGTTATTTAGTGCCAGCTTTGAGCATGAACATTGTATCGGGATCTCGTTTAATTCGAGATGGCTACTCTTTTAAATCTGAGAATAATGGTTGTTCCATTTTTATGAGAGATATGTTTTATGGTCATGCTCCAATGGTGAATGGTTTATTCTTTATGAATCTCGAACGTGATGCTACACATGTTCATAATGTGAGTACCAAAAGAAGTAAGGTTGATAATGATAGTCCCACATACTTGTGGCACTGCCGCCTTGGTCACATAGGTGTCAAACGCATGAAGAAGCTCCATGCTGATGGACTTTTAGAGTCTCTTGATTATGAATCATTTGACACATGCGAACCATGCCTTATGGGTAAAATGACCAAGACTCCGTTCTCAGGAACAATGGAGCGAGCAACCGACTTATTGGAAATCATACATACTGATGTGTGCGGTCCGATGAGTGTTGAGGCTCGCGGTGGCTATCGTTATGTTCTCACCCTCACTGATGATTTAAGTAGGTATGGGTATATCTACTTAATGAAACACAAGTCTGAAACCTTTGAAAAGTTCAAGGAATTTCAGAGTGAGGTTGAAAATCAACGTGACAGGAAAATCAAGTTTCTACGATCAGATCGTGGAGGAGAATACTTGAGTCACGAGTTTGGGGCACACTTAAGAAAATGTGGAATAGTTTCACAACTCACGCCGCCTGGAACACCTCAGCGTAATGGTGTGTCCGAACGTCGTAATCGCACTCTGTTAGATATGGTGCGATCTATGATGTCTCTTACCGATTTACCGCTTTCCTTTTGGGGCTATGCTTTAGAGACTGCCGCGTTCACTTTAAATAGGGCTCCGTCGAAATCCGTTGAGACGACACCGTATGAATTATGGTTGGGAAGAAACCTAAGCTGTCGTTTCTAAAAGTTTGGGGATGCGATGCTTATGTCAAGAAACTTCAACCTGAAAAGCTCGAACCCAAGTCGGATAAATGCGTCTTCATAGGATACCCAAAAGAAACTATTGGGTACACCTTCTACCTCAGATCCGAAGGCAAGATCTTTGTTGCCAAGAATGGGTCCTTTCTGGAGAAAGAGTTTCTCTCGAAAGAAGTAAGTGGGAGGAAAGTAGAGCTTGATGAAGTATTACCTCTTGAACCGGAAAATGGCGCAACTCAAGAAAATGTTCCTGAGGTGCCTGCACCGACTAGAGAGGAAGTTAATGACAATGATCAAGATACTTCTGATCAAGCCCCTACTGAAATTCGAAGGTCCACAAGGACACGTTCCGCACCAGAGTGGTACGGCAACCCTGTCTTGGAAATCATGCTGTTAGACAACGGTGAACCTTCGAACTATGAAGAAGCGATGGCGGGCCCGGATTCCGACAAATGGCTAGAAGCCATGAAATCCGAGATAGGATCCATGTATGAAAACAAAGTATGGACTTTGACTGACTTGCCCATTGAGCGGCGAGCCATAGAAAATAAATGGATCTTTAAGAGGAAGACAGACGCGGATGGTAATGTGACCATCTATAAAGCTCGGCTTGTCGCTAAGGGTTATCGACAAGTTCAAGGGGTTGACTACGATGAGACTTTCTCACCGGTAGCGAAGCTGAAGTCCGTCTGAATCATGTTAGCAATTGCCGCATTCTACGATTATGAGATATGGCAAATGGACGTCAAAACGGCATTCCTTAATGGTTTCCTTAAGGAAGAATTGTATATGACGCAGCCGGAAGGTTTTGTCGATCCTAAGAATGCTGACAAGGTGTGCAAGCTCCAATGCTCGATTTATGGGCTGGTGCAAGCATCTCGGAGTTGGAACATTCGCTTTGATGAGATGATCAAAGCGTTTGGGTTTACACAGACTTATGGAGAAGCCTGTGTTTACAAGAAAGTGAGTGGGAGCTCTGTAGCATTTCTCATATTATATGTAGATGACATACTTTTGATGGGAAATGATATAGAACTCTTGGACAGCATCAAGGCCTACTTGAATAAAAGTTTTTCAATGAAGAACCTTGGAGAAGCTGCTTATATATTAGGCATCAAAATCTATAGAGATAGATCGGGACGCCTCATAGGTCTTTCACAAAGCACATACCTTGATAAGATATTGAAGAAGTTCAATATGGATCAATCCAAGAAGGGGTTCTTACCTGTATTACAAGGTATGAAATTGAGCTCAACTCAATGTCCGACCACGGCAGAAGATATAGAAGAGATGAGCGTCATCCCCTATGCCTCAGCCATAGGTTCTATTATGTATGCCATGCTGTGTACGAGACCTGATGTTAACCTTGCCGTCAGTTTGGTAGGAAGGTACCAAAGTAATCCCGACAAGGAACACTGGACAGCGGTCAAGAATATCCTGAAGTACCTGAAAAGGACTAAGGAAATGTTTCTCGTTTATGGAGGTGACGAAGAGCTCGTCATAAAGGGTTACGTCGACGCTAGCTTCGACACAGATCTGGATGACTCTAAGTCACAAACCGGATACGTGTATATTTTGAATGGTGGGGCAGTAAGCTGGTGCAGTTGCAAGCAAAGCATCGTGGCGGGATCTACATGTGCAGCGGAGTACATGGCAGCCTCGGAGGCAGCACATGAAGCAATATGGGTGAAGGAGTTCATCACCGACCTAGGAGTCATACCCAATGCGTCGGGGCCGATCAAGCTCTTCTGTGACAACACTGGAGCTATTGCACTTGCCAAGGAGCCCAGGTTTCACAAGAAGACAAGGCACATCAAGCGTCGCTTCAACTCCATTCGTGAAAATGTTCAAGATGGAGACATAGAGATTTGTAAAGTACATACAGACCTGAATGTAGCAGATCCGCTGACTAAACCTCTCCCTAGAGCAAAACATGATCAACACCAGAATTCCATGGGTGTTCGATTCATCACAATGTAACTAGATTATTGACTCTAGTGCAAGTGGGAGACTATTGGAAATATGCCCTAGAGGCAATAATAAAAGCATTATTATTATATTTCCTTGTTCATGATAATTGTCTTTATTCATGCTATAATTGTGTTATCCGGAAATCGTAATACATGTGTGAATAACAGACACCAACATGTCCCTAGTGAGCCTCTAGTTGACTAGCTCGTTGATCAATAGATAGTCATGGTTTCCTGACTATGGACACTGGATGTCATTGATAACGAGATCACATCATTGGGAGAATGATGTGATGGACAAGACCCAATCCTAAACATAGCACAAGATCGTATAGTTCGTTTGCTAGAGTTTTCCAATGTCAAAATATCTTTTCCTTAGACCATGAGATCGTGTAACTCCCGGATACCGTAGGAGTGCTTTGGGTATGCCAAACGTCACAACGTAACTGGGTGACTATAAAGGTAGACTACGGGTATCTCCGAAAGTGTCTGTTGGGTGACATGGATCAAGACTGGGATTTGTCACTCCGTATGACGGAGAGGTATCACTGGGCCCACTCGGTAATGCATCATCATAATGAGCTCAGAGTGACCAAGTGTCTGGTCACGGGATCATGCATTACGGTACGAGTAAAGTGACTTGCCGGTAACGAGATTGAACGAGGTATTGGGATACCGATGATCGAATCTCGGGCAAGTAACATATCGATAGACAAAGGGAATAGCGTACGGGATTGATTAAATCCTCGACATCATGGTTCATCCGATGAGATCATCGTGGAGCATGTGGGAGCCAACATGGGTATCCAGATCCCGCTGTTGGTTACTGATCGGAGAGTCGTCTCGGTCATGTCTGCTTGTCTCCCGAACCCGTAGGGTCTACACACTTAAGGTTCGGTGACGCTAGGGTTATGAAGATATGTATATGCAGAAACCCGAATCTTGTTCGGAGTCTCGGATGAGATCCCGGACGTCACGAGGAGTTCCGGAATGGTCCGGAGGTAAAGAATTATATATAGGAAGTGCTATTTCGGGCATCGGGACAAGTTTCGGGGTTATCGGTATTGTACCGGGACCACCGGAAGGGTCCCGGGGGTCCACCGGGTGGGGCCACCTGTCCCGGGGGGCCACATGGGCTGTAGGGGGTGCGCCTTGGCCTAGATGGGCCAAGGGCACCAGCCCCTATAGGCCCATGCGCCTAGGGTTTCCACCATGGAAGAGTCCATGTGGTGGAAGGCACCCCTAGGTGCCTTGGGGGGGAGGGAAACCTCCCCTTGGCCGCCGCCCCCCCTAGTAGATGCCATCTACTAGGGCCGGCGCCCCCCCTTGGCACCCCTATATATAGTGGGGGGAGAGGAGGGATTTCACACCAGCCCCTGGTGCCTCCACCTCCCCCCGTTACGTCTCTTCCTCGTAGTCTCGGTGAAGCCCTGCTGCTGTGACGCCCTGCATCCACCACCACGCCGTCGTGCTGCTGGACCTTCATCAACCTCTCCTCCCCCCTTGCTGGATCAAGAAGGAGGAGACGTCTCCCGTCCCGTACGTGTGTTGAACGCGGAGGTGTCGTCCGTTCGGCGCTGGTCATCGGTGATTTGGATCACGTCGAGTACGACTACATCATCACCGTTCTTTTGAACGCTTCCGTGCGCGATCTACAAACGTATGTAGATGCATCTAATCACTCATTGCTAGATGAACTCCTAGATGATCTTGGTGAAACGAGTAGGAAAATTTTTGTTTTCTGCAACGTTCCCCAACAGAATGATCATCAATCTTTCGCCGTCGTCTAATCGAGCCAGGAACTACCTACAACTGCCATGCCACTTTTCTTTGGAAGGTTCTGGCATTAGGAAGGGTAGGGACACTAGGCAGCCCACAACATCATATCAAGTTGGAGTCAAATAAAAAAGGTCTCTTGGTTTAGTCAATCTTAAGAAAAACATGTTATGAGCATGAATATTTTTTCAGCAAATGTTGACAGTAATATAAGCAAGCCATCATGATATCATAGGAAAGTAACATACTACTGTAACGGCCGTTTGTAGCGATGACTGGAGTAGGCCAGCAATACGTCCAGCCATAGAAGGAGTCGACAGCGTAAATGAAGCTCTTGTGTTCAATGGCATCAGAGAACCATGGAGGATCTATGATCCTGCTATGGATGTGCAGATTTATCCACATACCGCAGTGACCTGTCAGATAGGCGAGACCGCGGTTGAAGAATGCAATTAGCCTGAAGTCTTTATAATTCACAGATCTTGTGGGCACTTGGCAGATTACATCCTTGAGCAAATCAAACTTGGTATCATGTTGGCTACTGTAAGATTCCGAGTATTCTGGGCCGCGGTGCCAAAGTAGTGTAGTGTTAATCGAAGGAAGGGGGATCAATCACCGGGTGTAGACCTTCACGAGCGTCTAGCTGCCGTGACCGTCGACGAGCACCATCCAAGACGTGTTCATGCTGACCCAGTATATACCGTTAATGTAGTTGAGGCTAACGGGGATAGGATCGCAGTCAAGGGGGTTGATGCTCGCCACCCTATGATCGTTATGCTGCGTGACACGCCGTTTCTGAAGATCAGGCGGCATCAGCAAGCAAGGAGCTGGCTTAAAAAGCTCCAGCCTGAGGGCTTTGAGTAAATGGTACAACCCCAATGTGCACGCGGTGAGCGGCATGGTACTGAGATTGTCCACACGTGAAACAATGAGCTTGATTACCTCTATGGGGAGCGAATTCCAACCACTCTTTCGGCGGACGCTGCTCAGTTCTGCCATTTGTTAGTGCTTGGGTTTCGGACAAGGGGGGCGGCGCCTTAGCGGGGATGGAAGATTGGACGAGATTATGTGCGGACAAAGATGGAGAAGCGAATATGTGCTGCGGGAAGTGGACAGGTGATGATGACTACAGCATGCCGCTTGACTTACGAGACACATACCAGCAGCGTAGGGTCATGTCGATGCCAGACAACTTGCTTGAGTGATCACAGTAGGTGTACTCCCTACAATGCTATGCCCTAACTTGCTTGAGTAGAGTAGTAGAGTAGGACTCTGCTCTACTACTAGCACCGGAGGAGTAGTATATTCTAATCTAAAATAGTTACAAACTTCAATGCTCGAGCATGGAACGACTATGAACCGTGCTCAAAGACCGTGTCTACGTGGTGTTTGGACATGGGCAACAACCTCAACGCCAATGGTGCTGCTCCCGTTGCACCGTATGTGTGTTTGTCCTTCCTGTTCGAAATTGTGGTAGAATTCATGTTTCTACTCTGTATCCTACTACTTTGCTAGTCCACATGATTAGTTTCATCTCTGTTATAGCCGTCATGATTTTTTTGTGCTTATTCGGATTAAATCTCGTAGTAACTTGCTCAGATATTCAACTGGCGCAACGTCCCCACTCCCGTTTCATGGACGGCCTGGTCGATGTTGGAATTTTGCTAGTAGGCCTTTATAAGGTGAGCTATTCTACCACTTGTATGAGCATGAGAAGAGGAGACCTACACGCGCGCTCCTCCTCCTCGCTCGCCTCGCCACGCCACGCCTCATCACGACGCGCCGCGGGTCGCGGGATTGAGCTGAGCCGAGGATAGAGCTATACTCCCATGACCTACCCGGCCCGCACTATATAGTTTCTCACCACCGTTCCAGATCATTGCACTGCCAAGCAAGTCTTCTCCATCCCTCCTTTCGGTGCGCACCGGGAGAAAGGACAGCAGGCCTCCGGAACTCCGCCTCTCGTGATCCTGTACGGGAGAGGGGCGATCAGGTTTTTGGGGAGTGCACTCGCGTGACTGCTGGCAGCGACGACTTCGTGAACGAAGACTTCTTCCCCGACCTTGGCAACCTCATCCTCGACATGGGCGACAACATCAACACCGGCAACCAGTGAGATACAGGGTGTAGGAAGCGGTTTGGGAATTTTCATGCCTTTCCAACCAGTGAGATATGCCATACAAAGTACGACAAAGAAATAACCACAGAGAAGGAAGCTAAAAGTAAACAATCAAACAAGCACTTTTGCATTTGTTTTGCATTGAATCGTTTCACAAGCTTGACTAGTGTTGTTTTTCTACTTTTACAAAAACCGCATCATAATGTTAAAACGTGCATATGCACGTACATAAGTAATAGTGGCACTCCGTCCGTCTAGGTGTATAAGTCTTCCCTCCTTCTTGGTCACGGTGCACAACCGAAGATGCCTTATTGACCTGGACGGAGGGAGTAGCACAGTCTGCAAGCATATATCAAGAGAGACGTGTAGTGCGATAGTATATAGTAAAGGTTGTGCTATATGCACGTACTTGCAAAATGCGTACGAATACACAAGGTTTCCAAACTTTCCCTCTTACATACTTAATTAAGGACGCTAAAAATTCCTGAACATTCGGGATTTATCATTTGCGTCCAAAAGCTAATGAGATCGCCTTACGAAACAAAAATTATACTCCTCCTAAAAGCCACGGCGCTCGCAGGAGCGCTTGCGGCGCGCCACGAGTGCCCTAGTGCGTGGCCGTTTCCCAGCGCGCCGACACAACGCCTCTTCCTCAGCCTCGCAACTCATGAGGTGCTGATTGGCGGCTTGCCGGTGGGCGAGCGCGATCTCACCGGTGTGGTGATCCGGCGCCAACAGGTACTCCTCCTCACTGGAAGCGTGCACCTAGTCCACGTACCGCCAAGCGTAGATGAGGCGCTTGGGCCCGACTGCACTCAGGGCGTCGGCACGGGCGTCCTCCGCCACCTTCACGGCCCCCGCACAAGCCTTCTGCCAAAGAGCCAATTGCCTGACTCTCTCGGACGCGACATAGACCTCCCAGGCAGCTTATGCCGCGGTGCGCTTCTCTTCCTTGGCCTTCTTCTCCGCCTCTATTATGGCGCACTCTACTGGAGGCAAAGCCTCCCACAAGGAGACATCCATTTCTTTCCAAAGCTCCTCAAGGCTGGGGGGGCTCGGTGGGCGGGGCGGCGTTCTCCTCGTAGCGGGGAGCCGACGCGTCCTCCGGCGCGTGTGCTAGCGAGATTGGGAACGCTGACGCGTCCACCTCGATGCGTCGCGGCGAGGAGCGGAACACCGATGCGTCCTCCTCGACTAGTGCTGGCGAGGAATGGAACGGCGACGCATCGCGTCGCGGCGAGGAGCGGAACGCCGATGCGTCCTCCTCGACTAGTGGCGGCGAGGAACGGAACGGCGACGCGTCGCGTAGCGGCGAGGAGCGGAAGACCGACGCATCCTCCTCGACTAGTGGCAGCAAGGAACGGAACGGCGATGCGTGACCGTCCGCGCGGTGCATCGAGGGGCTCCTAGGGCTTGGGAGGGGCGATGCCATGGTGGTCGACGTGAGAGGGAGGGGGAGGAGATAGCGATGAATGTAAACATGAGGGGGAGGAGATAGCGATGTCGTGGGAGGCGCAGTATTTATAGCGAGCAATGGCACACCTACGTAAGATATGGACTGAGCTGCACTGACTTAACTGCCGGTCCAGTTGCGTCACTGACATGTGGGCCAGACCCCTGTTGGGCCCATATGTCAGTGACCGAATGCACCTGCAGTTAAGTAACAGCTACGTGGGCATATTTGTTGGAGTAAATTATGGGGGAGCGAAGGGGTGGAAATATTGCTGGTCACAACAGATTGGACGACCGTGGGGGGAGGATAGTCATGCATGCATATTTTTTCACACGGGGTGGAGTGGTGGGACCGCCGGAGCGAGAAGGAGAGTTTGGCAGGAATATTGTTTCCACACATGGAGAGGAAAAGATTTGGAGACGAACGGGCTTCCTGCAGGTATGGGGAACGGTGCATAATAAGTCATCTTGCATGCCGGGCTAGGTATAGTCTCAAGTCATTAAAAACAAACACACCCCACACATGTTCATATTTCAAGGTGCACCAAATTATTGCATGCGATGATTAAGGCTAGCCATAATGGTGGTATCTTAGCTGATATCATGCACACGGGAATAGCAGACATGCTGATGTGGCAAAGAATTAAAGAAGAGGGGGGGTTAGAGTAACTAGTGTTCATGCATTCATTGGTAAACACATTTTTTGTGGAGAACGACAACACTAGTTGAGTACGTTTGCAGACTTCAAAAACTATTCCACAATGTGTCAACATTCACAATGTCAAATCAATATTTTTACACTCATTATAAAACATAGTTCTTATACTCATTATAATCAGTACTCCTTCCATCTAGGTGAGCAAGTCATCTTAGATTGTGCACTGTGACCAGGGAGGAGGGGAAAACGAGAGATCTTAATGTTTATTTGCTAATTAATAGCATTGCATGCAATGAACTAACCACTGCATGTCGTGTTTGGTAGTATCAAGTCATTAAAAGCATGCACACCCACATCTCCTATTGGTTGATATGTTAAGAAACAAGAAACGAGGTAGAAGTTAATGCACCGCACCTAAGTGTTTTGGGAGTATTGTAGATATTGATATTTAGTATAAATTTGGTCGTCGGATTTCATTGATGCCTGTCAAAGCATTGACAGGTCTACTATGTGTGACCTGAAGATGAAAGCGTTGAGCATCTCGAAGTTGATCAACAATCTTCAATTGTCAAAGATTAGCCGTTCGGCCAATAAGGTGGAACACTTAATCGCTAAGTATAGCTTTGACAATAGATTAGATGGTATTCTTGTAAATAACGTACCGCCGTGTGTGGTGAATATTGTATCGAATGAGTGTACTGGTGTGGCTGGTTAATTAATATAAGGTGGTGTTAAAAAGTATAAATTTGGTCAAACACTTTGCAAATGGTTGACGGGAGTAAAAAGGACCAGAGGGAGTATCATGCATGCGGAGTAGGCAAAAAAATTTGCTTGTCTAAAAAAGGCAAAAAAAATTGCTCATTTATAGCCGGTCGAAGTCTCAAAGGGCGCGACCACGCGAGGGTGGCGAAGGTCGTGGGAGGCGCGACATTTCATGGAATTAAGTGAAGTTACATCCACGCGCCGGCATGGCATGCGAACAGGTAGAAGCTATACCGTGAGGCCTACGATATGGGTCTAGTAGACATGACATCTAGTGGGTCCCGCATAATTCTTGAGAACTCTTTAGGGGCTTGCAGCCGTTTATCCACCAAGCAAGCCAGCAACCCCATGTCGTTTGCACGCCCTACTCGTCCCCATCTTCTACCTTACAACAGTTCGCTCCCAGTCGTCCCGTCCTTTCACATTAGTTCGCTCCCAGTTTTTTTTGCGGGGTACAACAGTTTAACTTATCCTAACTCTCCAAAATACATGGCCTCCCAAATCTCCATGGTCGCCGCTGAGTACCAGGTTAGAGCCATCACGGGCGATTAGTTCATCATCATCTACACACGTGGATCCGAGACGGTGAAAGCATGGCTTGCTCGCTTCCTACGCATGTTCAACAGTTCAACGGAGGAGTGGGTCGCTGGGCTAGATGCTGAGTCCACCACAGTCTTGGGACGAGAGAAGGATCTAAAGGACGAAGAGAGGAAGAAGCCCGCCGTGATCCAGGTTTGTGTACATAACGTTTGCTTGGTCTACCACATATGCCATGCCGGCGTTGAGTGCCAGGATTTTAAGAACTTCCTCAAGGACAAAAGAGTGAAATTCGTTATTGTAGGCTTTAAGAACGACAGTGACGTCCTGCATCGGATAGGTCTCATTGTAGGCCAGCCCTTCGATCTCCAGAAGGCAAGCCTGGTGTCCTCCTCTCAACCTTCAATGCTGACCCTGGCAGCAGCAATGATTGATCTTTCGTACGCTAAACTGAAGAAACCTCATCACGACTTTCATCATGCATGGGAGTCGAAGACATTAGATGAAGATCACATCCTGTATGCAGCAATGGATGCCTACCTTTGTTTAAATATCTACAAGGGTTGGATGAAGAAGCAGAGCCCAGTGTCCGGTTCAAGCAAAGAAGCGTCAGCGAAGAGGAAGAGGAAGAGGGACGAGGACGAAGTCGAGGACGTGGACTCGGACTCCAAGTAGGTGGCAGTGCTGTTGCTCATGTTGGTTCTACTGTAGTGTCAAGCGGACTAGTTGCTTATTAGTTTATTTTCAAGGGTGTGTTGTGCTGAGGCCCCAGCAGAACTATGTTTATGTTCTTTCTCGTTATTTGAACTCTTTAGTACGTACAGTAGTACTAGTACTATGTCTTACTACTGTTCTTCTTGCAGTTGGTACTACTACTCGTATCTTCGAGTTCCTACTGTACTTAATACGTTCGTACTAGTAGTATAATTTGGGTCAGTCGATTTGTGAAAGAAGTTCGACGAAGCGAAGGAAGAAGATGGCAGAAGAGGTGGAAGAAGCCCTTCTAGCCATCCATGTTGCATCAAACGGCTCACATGAGTCGACTGACCCAAATTGCTCCTTCATATTGCAGGATCCACGTGGCATTCAAGGTCTCAAAGGTAGATTCCGCGTCCGCACCCGGTTTGCGGGCTCGACGCGCGCGCGGCCGGCTTCTGCCGCGACGGCCACCATGCGTGCCTCCTCCGCACGGGCGGAGACGACAATGACATGCTAGTTCCTCCTCACCGGCGTGCTTGGCAGCGTCCTCCTCTTCGTACGCTGCGTGCATAGACGCGGCTCCACCAGCTGCTCGCGTGCTTGGCAGCGCGGCGACATCGCGAGGAGGGACTGCAGACGACGTGAGCGGGCGAGCCTTCGGCTTCATGGCACAGGGATGGCGGCGACACGGCGGTGATGGGTAAGAAATTGTTGGCCGGAGCAGGCGGGCGCCGGCATGCGCAATGGCGGCGGCGGCATATTGATGAGTGCGCGTGTGGGAGCTTTATTTTTATATAAAAGGATGGTGAAACTTAAAATAAAACCGTACTAGTACACGTAAACATTAGACTTAGGCAATGCTTTTATTAGTTACTAGCTTATGTTCTTGCCCATTGTGACCAGCCTTAGTACCATGGCCACGATACGGAATCTTGTGCAAGCGTGTGAACCGCGGCCGCGCGGTCGATCGAACGGTGCGTCATCATGTCGCGCTCGAAGGACATCCACCTAACCTTTTTGTGTGTGTGAAAAAAATCCTCGAATATTACTCAACTTTTTTTCCTGTGAAAGTTCTTGACACTGCCATATTTCCATATATTTGAATTTAGCTCCAATTCATGTTTATTTGGATTTGGACGTTTTAGGTGTGCCCTAGATTTTTTAATACTGATTTTGTGTGCGTGACTGAGAGAGAACGTGTGTATGTGTCCATATGTGTGTTGTGGCGGAAGGGCAATGTGGAGACGGTGTGCGTGTGATACAGGCATAGAGAGGTGTGAATGTGCAAATGATCATGCATGAGTGAGACATAGACAGATGCCGATACGTTGTGTATACATGAGAGAACGGTCTTCTAGTTTACTTGTGTGTGTGTGAGAGAGAGAGAGGGAGAGAGAGAGACAGAGAGAGGAGCATCCGTAACACAATAACCATCTCTCTTGATTCGTCCGTTCCTCGCACGGTCGCATGCAACACATGCATCAACGCACACATTTTGACACCCTCACCCGGCCCCTGCCCACCTCAAGGCCCGCATAATCTCTTCGTGAATACCTATTTCTCTCCTTAGGTTGGTTTTCTCTCAATATCTGACACACATGCACACACGCACACACAGACACACACACACACTCCCTCGAGCACACAATTCATCCCCATCCAAGGTTATACGGCGACCACTCTTGCTTTGTGCTTCTTTGCACCCCAACATGCACAACACCTCAATCTTCAAAGAGGGCAATGAGCAGATCGAAGACGGCGACCACACCGCGCTAGAGAATGCAGGGTCATTTTGAAGCAGGGTGATGTGACGATGGCTGACTGACTCCTCCCCCACCCTCTCTCTCTTGCACAAAATTACCAATCCCTCTCTTCCCTGCACAAAATTGTCAATCCCTCAACCCACGAGATCCTTCCCCTCTCGTCCATGTTTTTCCTGCTCTCTCATCAAATATGTTGTCTCTTCTCCTTCCACGTATACAGAATCCAGATGCACATGCATCTCATGTATATTATATGTATGCATCTTTCTCACAGACCTAACTTCTTCCTCTCTCTTTCTCTCTCTATCTCTCTCTTTGTCTCGTTAGGTTTGTCTCCTACTCTCTCGTCCACATACATACAATCTTTCCCGCCCTATCTGCTCCATCTTCAAAAGCTCTCTCTGCATGTTTCATTCACACATTGGGATATGTCAAAATGTTGCTTCTATAATGGCTGATGTGGAGTTATGGTTGTTCTTGTTGCATCCTACAAAGTAATAACTATGAAATGCATTTAGATTCTCATTTGACTGCGATTATGTGAGTTTGAGCATGTTGTGAAGTACTATAGACCTTGTATACATCTTGGCATTCGACAATGATTGTAACTATTGAATTGTGTAGACCATTACATTCGAAGTCAATACCCTAATATATTTATTTCACAATTTCAACAAATGATTAGTTCACTACAAACTAAGAAAACAAATGTGTACTCCCTCCATTTTTATTTAAGTGTGCGTATTAGCATTTGGTCAAAGTCAAGTTTTGTAAACTCTCAGAAAGCTTATAACAAAAAATATTAACATATACAATAACAAATAAATACCATTAGATTCATTATTGAATGTACTTTCACATCATACATATTTGTTATGGTAAATGTTTATATTTTTCTAGAAACTTGGTCAAACTTTAGGAAGTTTGACTTTAGTCAAACCTAATATGCAGAGTTTACTACTACTACTCGCTAGTTGCTTAGCCGAATCACTCAACACGCCACACGGGGAGTCCAGTGTCACAAAATTTTGAGTTCGGCGGGAAAATCTCTCGCGGCCCTGATTCGAGCAGTGGGAACTGGGAAATTACCATCATAGCCTTCAGAACAGGCCTACGGATGACGCTTGGTAGGAGGCTGTTTTCGTTACTTTAGGTTCACCCTACCCAGCAAACCCCACCCCGGCACCCAGAGTAGGACACCTGAATACTCCCCAATTTCTATCCCCACCGCAAAATAGACTTCTCCACGGCACCGCAGCCTTTGTGCTCCTCCCCTTTACATCGGCGCAGTTGTCCACCACATCGCATCTGCCTCATCGACAACCTCGTACGCAACACAAGAGCCAGTCCACCATCATCATCGTACACGGAGCCTCTTCCCCGGCATCGTCTTCCACGGTCTCGGATCTGCTTCCGGGAAGCCGACGCCAAGCGCATAAGTACCACCGTCGTGGACAATGAACTGACTCCCGTTGCCGACCATGACTCACAGAGGCCGTCGCGACCATCGTTCTCCTCCTCGATTGGTAATGTGTGTATTGAATCACTTAGTAGTACATGTGCAGTTCCAATTTTGTTCATACCTACCCTTCAAATTTCCTGGGTGCTATTGTTCCCGTCAAAGTGATTGGTTATAGCCTCCATTGTCCAACAGAATATCAGCTTGTAATTGTGCGTCGCTCCTGTATCGCGTTGTGCTTGGGTAGGTTTTTCATCTGCAACCAGTAGTGTGGTAAATGATGGAAAGGTTTTTAGAACTAGCAAAATGCCCATGCGTTGCACGCATCAAGATGCATTTGTATGAGTAGTTTATCTTGTTGGAGATGCTCTAACATGGCAGACGAGTGCTTTAATGTTGCCCACAAGATGCGCGAGTATTACTAGTAGTATATTTTTCTTGCCATGTTGAGATTTTAAAACGACAAGTGCGAACATGCAGAGGAGCAATGAAGACCAAACACGGGATATTCGGGACATCTTCAAGGAGCGTGGCAAGTTAAAGAGGAGCTGCAACGAACCTGTAAAACGAGCTTTGGTAAGTAACACCCTTTCAATTACTTTTGTGTAGCCTCGTGTTCTTCGATGTGTATATGTTGTAGTTTCTGTTTCTCTTAAGCATGGTGTTCTTCGATGTGTAATAAGAAGAGTCTTCATCGTCCTAATGCTTTCGTTTTTAGCTTGATGTAGGAAGTGGGTGTTCTCACCTTGTACTCGGTTTTATTTTTTTTTCCTTTTGAATTCACTTCTCCGAGTTCTGTTTATCTGGCTTCTACTAAATGGATCTAGGTTGCTTTGAGTATTGATCTAAAACAGAAGTAACTTCATGTCAGGATGCAGTTCCTGCGACGAGGGAAGTATGGTCAACCTCGAGATCATGTTTCCAAAATGAGGCTGGATTACACACAAGGTGCCAGTTCCCTAATGGTGCTGGATTAGAGACAAGGTGTAAATTCCCAGATGATGCTGGATTACACACAAGCCAGGTGGAATCATCAGCTGTTCATGTCCTCGCGGCATTAGTAAAGGCTGAAAGAAAGCGTGCAGTAGCCCTTGAGAATGTAACTGAGTTCCTGAAGAAGCGAAAAGAGCAATCAGATGCTCTCTTCACCCAAGCCAAAGAAGAGATGGAAGAAGCCAGAAATAAGCTAGCAGAGGCAGAGCAGGCTAGGCGTCTCCTGCTATCTAAAACTATTGTCAATACAAAATTTCCTTCATAATAGCTAGGTTCAAATGTTTATCCAGTCAGCATGCCTGTTGTGATGTCCGTGCATCTACTGATGTGGCACAAATTTTTTTTGGGTCGTGTAATAACAGCAATTACTTTCCAAACAATAACAGACGAAGCATTGGACATGGTATAGTTCACGCGCAAGCCCGGCATTCCAAGTTCAACTTCCACATCAAACTCATGTTCATAGATATCTGCACATTCATACGTAATGTCCACAACCATGATTCACTTCAAAGCCAAAAAAATGTGAGGAGAGTTATAAATAAAGAAAATCCTCTACTAGTTCCTGCTACCAGTGCGAGCACAACAAGTCAAGACCATGCGTAAATTAATTATATTTTAGTCATTTTTTGTGTTCTAAAATGCCTACCAGCTCGTGGAAGGACGTGTTGCCGGCACACGCGTGGATTCAATGAAGGCAGGCTGGGCAGTCTTAAGCTGGTTGCACGCGGCGAGGAGGCGTGCTCAGCCGGGCCTGCAGCGAGTGCGGCCCTCTTGACCGGCGTGCGGGTTCAATGCCTGCACTATGAGAGGTCGCGTCCGTGTCAGAGCAATCACTCCATCCAGTCCTTTTTTGTTTGGGTATAACAAAATCTCATTTTCCATTCACATTTTACAAGTAAAGTTCATGGACAAAGTTTGACCCAAAGTACGATGGGGACTAGTAAACCAGAATGGAGGTAGTAGTTTTTTTTAATCGAAGAAGGGTTTCCCCTTCCGATTTTCATTAAAGAAAACCATCATCTAAATCTAAACCATAGTATTTCCCCTAGAACTATCAGGTTCAACATCTCGCAACATAAACCCATACAACCTCCATCACAAAAAACAAGCAAACCATACAACCATACGCCAAGGAGGTATGTAGTACTATGAATTCCATTTTCGCTCCATACCAATCGTTCTAAAAACTACTTACTACTTATAACGCGCCATTGAAAATCGGAACTCTTAACCCCGCTAAAAAATGATATTTTAAACGTGGTTACTCAATCTGTGGCAACTGGCAAGCCACCGCGCTCCAAGTCGTTCACCTGTGGTCCTGACCATCAACTTCTACGGATCAAATTATCACGCGAGCTGACTATTCCTACAAAGGTGCTCCACCACGTACCCGGTACCCGCGAATGCAGCAATCATGCCCCTAGGGTTTTAGCGTTTATTTGTTAACGTCGCCTTTACGTAACACTCATGTCCGCGAGACAGCGAGAGGCCGACTGCGTGCGTGCACCTCTTCTCTTCGTATATGTACTCCACCGTTTTTCTGGTGTCCAAAAAATTATAATAACTACTAGCAATGTGCCAATGCGTTGACACATGATCAAAGTAGATTAATACAGTGGCGGAGCTAGATGCAGACTACGCCTGGGGCTGTGCTATCTTGAGTGATAAACTTCTATGATTTTCTATGCTTTGCATGAAGAAATTACAAAGGAAGTTGTTTCTAGGCCTGGGACTATAGCCCTAACTGCCCCAGGCCTGTCTCCGCCACTGGATTAATACATATTCACAGATTTGATAGAAAAAAAAGTCTAGCTTTGAAATACATATATCACTAAAAATATGTTATGTTTCACTCAAAATATATTCCTTTGGCGGTTTTGATGAGATAAGGGAGGAATGTTGTTGGTTTCAAGATTTGAGAAGTGGTATATGTCTAATTTCTACTCTTACTAGCAAGATGCCCGTGCATTGCACGGAACATCAAGATCTTGTGGGAGAAAAGGATGAATGAGGGAAGGCCTTATCTGCAAATGTGGTGAAGAGTGCGGGTAAATTGCCATATTTTCCTTCCTATCCGTCAGATATAAATCAGACGACCTACATTGCAGGATGGCAGGCCCACCATCATCACCAACTCTATTTTTTATCCCTACTCTTATAATAAGCATTGTCAGTGATGATCGTGTGCCTGCCATCATGCAATATAGGCCGTCCGATCTATATCTGACGGATAGGAAGGAAACTATGGCAATTTTGCAAAAAGATACCCACACCCCTCTCCACATTTGCAAATAAGGCCTTCCCTTGTTCATGCTTTTCCCCCACAAGATAAACTACTCATACAAATGCATCTTGATGTTCCGTGCAACGCATGGGCATCTTGCTAGTTGTTGCAAAACCCCCATGTGTGTGTGAGAGAGAGGGTGAGTGGAGGAGGACGGAGTGCATGTGTGACAAAGACACAAGGAGTGTGTGTGCAATAGGTATCAGCTTAAAATGAGGCGATACTGTGTGTGTGCATGATCGAGAGGCCGTGTCTCAAGAAGAGAAGAAAAATCTACATAGATACAAGGAGCGGGAGAGAAACACGTATGCGATGGTGGAAGCACGAGTGTGCGGGTGTATAAACCTATCTAGAGGCTAGCTAGTCGATAAATGTTTGTGAGAGAAATACAAGTTGGGGTGTGAAAGCGAGAGTTTCGTGTGTGAGAGAGAGAGAGACGGTAGTCGGGAAGGGGAGTGGAAGCAGGAGTTGTGCGTGTGTGTCTGTGTGAGAGAGAGAGGAGACGGTAGTCGGGGTTGTCTGATCGGTAAACAAATGAATAATGTTAGTCTGGGATGGAGACGAAAAGGATACCGCAACAAATGTTGTGTCTACAGGAGAGATAGAGAGAGTAATTTTAGTGGTATGAGTCATATGTAGAGACATATAGGGTGTGTGAGAGAATCCCATAGAGAGAAATACAAAGTGAAAGACGAGTGGAGACTGTGTGTTTGGTGGTGAAAAAGAAAGCTTAGGTACGGAGTGATACCAGAGAACAGTAGAGACGTGACAGATAATGAAAACCGTGTAATTTATAATGATAGGGAGAGTGTGACACTTCTCAAGGGAGACGTCGAGAGACCATGTCTGCGAGGATAGGAGCAACATGAAGTGAGCGTGCGGGTGAGCTGGAGAAAAGAGAGTGATAGCTACCTGAAGGACCATGCATGCGAGAGAGATGGGCGTGAAAGGAGTGAACAAAAAAGGGATTCAAATATTTGAATTCGAGATGATCATACATGTAATCCATACTCGAACCAAAATTGATCTATCAAACATGCATACTCATATGAATTCACGCACATCTATGTTATTTAATATGTAGATATTACTGATCCATACATTTTAGTAGAACATAATTTGGTTAAAAAAATTTTGAATTCAACCTTAAGATTTCGAGATCGTTGTATTTGTAAATCATATTATACATATAAAGGAGCAGAATTCTTTGTTGTGCTATTGAAAGTATATATAAAAAAATGATGTATATAGAATGTAATTCCAATTGAAAATGGATCCCGCCCGAAAAAAATAGAATACAAACGGGATTCGAATTGAGTTGGCACGGTAAACGTGCACTCTGCAAAATTTGAACGAAGCGGGGAAAGTCGCAGTAACGGCCCGAAACCAAAATCTGCGAGATGGAAATCACTACTGCCTATCCCTGCCACGCAAAGCCTATATGCTGGATTGAGTTTCGATAGGGGTAGGTTTGTAATTTTGCCCAAACATAACATAACCGCCTCTCACCCGGATTCATACACGGTGGGCGCCAAAACACAGTGTGTCCTCGGCCGGAATCGACTCCCTCCCCGATTCATATTCATACACGGTGGGCGCCAAAAACAAACTCTCATCGGAAAATATTCGGTGTATGCGAGATTACCGTCCTATCCCCAACCGACTAGTGTTGTTGTGATGTACTAGAAATTTGAAACGGGGGCTAAGTTTGTAAATTTCCTCGCATTTGAGACAAGCGCACCCTGAATACATGGTTCCCCCTTCCTCTCTACCTCCCTTTTCCCAATTCGTACTCCGTGGGCACCAAAACATCCTCTCCACCCCACGCTCCTCCGTCTGCCGCCGTCCGCCACCCCATCCACCACCGTCCTCCTCCACCATGCCGGAGCTGATACCCCGATGCCGCCGTCCATTACAAGAGATCGACCTCACTCATCCACGACTTCGGATCGGGATCCTTGCATCCCGTCCTCTCGCTTCATCCCCGCCGGCGTCCACCTTGCCGGCGCCGCTCCTATGACCGTCTCGTCCATCGTGCCCCGCCACCACCATCTACCCTCCTAGATCTACTTCCACGCCGCCGACAGCCATTGCTACTGCATGATCATCAAATTCTCAGCAGATGCGTACACGGCGCCGCACCAGAGGCGGTACTCTTTTGTATCTGCTCAACTTATTTATCGCAGCAAGAAAATAGATCGCCACTTCTTTACTTTGATTTCTTGTCTTGGTTGCGAAGTTGCCTTTGTCCGGTTTGCACCTTCAGATCCGCCATGGCACGCTCAACACCATACTTGCAATGCTTATGGTTTTCCCCTTTTATATTCCACACTAGTTAAATCACAGTAGACTAAATTTCAAAATTGGGTCAGTCGATTTTTTAGAGCTCGTCGGAGTTCGCCGGTGCGATCGAAGGGGCTCGGGTGGGGACGGTGGTTGTGCGGGGTGGTGGTGGGGCCTCGTCGAACAAAGAAAACTCGACGCGGATGGGGAGGGGGTGGGGGTGGCAGAGGAACACATGCAGTGGGGCCGGTGGTTCGGCCTGCGGCCCGTGCAGTGTTCTGTATGGGAAGCACAGTATGTTCCTTGTCAGGAAGGGGAGCAGGGACATCTGCAGTCAACAGCTGATAGAGCTGGCCTGTACGTGATCGATAGGCTTTCAATTACTAGCGGAAATACAACACCGTAATTTCCAGCCAGTTCCACTTTCCCGATTTATATATCCTGGTTATGGTGTACCCTTGTTATGTACACTATGATCTACCTAACTGCCGTGTGCTCTTGTTATCATGGTTTGGCAATAAACTCTCTATACAATATATTATGAACCTATCATCTGCGAGCTATCCTTACTTCTGGAGCCTATTTTTTGTGTACTTGTGCCATATTATATAAATGCATGCACCATATTAGAGCACACATGAGCTCTCTCATCAGAATCCAGTGATAGCACACAAGTGTTTACAGGGGCACCCTATATTAGAATATCATCTGCATTAGAAAGATAATCTCACAACTATTTATGTTTTCATAGTTCTCAGATATTTCACGCAATTACAGTGAATATCAGAATCCGCATATCAGAAGAATATTATGGAACACTGCAATGACTTACAAAATTGGCAGCAAGGCATTGAGTGCCATTCTGGAAGCAATGAAACTCGTACGCTCCCCACCTGTTGATTCTTGTTCAGAATATCATCCTAATGACTATTCTAACCTCGAGGAGTCAAAGGCAGATGGCATGTCCTGTTCACCCATCAAGGTGCCTGTTCTAATTTGGCAAGGTTTTATTGATTGCGCGTATCTTGCATATGTTGTCTTGCATTTCTTCTACTTTGTTGCACCGCCATCTGCTTAGTTTACTCATCATATATGTCGAGATGCCATGCCCATCCATTATCAATACAAATTCCATCTGTCATCATACCATGTTTTTCCACTCAAATGTTGTTCTTGTGCATCAGACATAAAAAAGGAAGAGGGTGATTGCCGAACCTGAAGGAGCACCAGCAAAGTCCTTGAAAAACATGGTGGTGCCAGACAAATCAGACAACACCCCACTTATATTGGCTGTACAACCAGTGACACAAAACATAGGACCGACTCCAGCAGACTGTACCCATACTTCACTGGCCACACCACTAGCCCCACCACATAGGACCTGCACTCCAGCAAAAGGTATACCGATTTCATTTGCCATAGCACCAGCTGTACCACAGAAAAATCCCACTCCAGCAAAAAGTACAGCAAGTCCATCGGCCAAAGACCTATCCTAACTGCAGAGACGGCCAATTCCTGCAGATTGGAACCCCATTCCATTTATTCCCAGTTTAAAAGACAATGCTTTCAATATTGTTAGGGACTACGTGCATATATTCCCATCATGGGAAGATTTTTGTGAAGACAAACACCATTTTCACATCTTCCTGTCCAACTTACGTGTAAGTGCTATTATTCGTGGTTATTATTTTCCTGTTTTCTGCTGATTAAACACATTAATGATTTAGATTACATTGTGGTAACTAGGCGAGGGTCAATCCGGATAGTCATGACGAGAAAAGCTTGCTTGTGCTTATCAAGGAAGCATTGCAGCAGTATCAGTGTTACCTGAGGAAATCACACTTTGATGGCAAGTCTATAAATGAATTTCCGATGAAGTTTCCTTTGCTAAATTTAGAAGACATTGAATGGAAAAACCTTGTTATGCACTGGTCTCGTTCCTAGGATGATACTGTCTATGAAATCACATGACAATTTGAACTTCTACTTTTCTGCATGTTCCTTACGGATCTTTTTTGCAGGAAATCTGCTCGAAGAAGAATTCCGGTTTGACAAGAACGACAGGATATCGCAAATATGCTGCCCGCTGCTTTGCTCTTGTAAGTACCTGTTGTCCTGTATCACTCTACTTGCATACATATCTGGTGCATTATGTGACAGCAGTATGCATGATAGCTTGCTTATCAATTGTTCGCTCCAAATTATCTGATCTGTATGAATGGTTACATTAGTGTAGAATATATCCAATGCCAATGTTTTCTTAGCTCTGCATTGTTCTTCTAAGTACATGATGTCCTTTATCAGTGTACTTATAATGACAGGTAGTTGTTCATGTACCATCACTCTCCAGCTTATTTTCCTTTGCCCTCCATTTTCTACACATCAGATCTATATTTACTCTTACCATAAGGTCGGTACTGAAGAAGTTTAGCTGTTCATTGCTCTTGGCTGTACCTTTTGCCTGTATCGCTGCACTTACATTTATAGCTACTTGGTTATGTAGCATCAATCTTCATCTTATCTTAAATATTCTCCATTGTTTCGTATATTATCACATCTATATTTACTCTTAACAAAATGTAGAATAAAGGCAATGCTTTTGAAGAATATTTTGTGGTAAACTTCTTGAATTGCCCCCCCCCCCCATCAGCATGGACAAGGCCTTTATAGAGCCTGTCTTCACCAATAATGTAAGTTTGTCCATCTCAAGCCTTCAAACTTTGTTGTATATATTTGGTTAGGCATGACTACAACAGCCGTTTATTTTTGGTGTTTGCATCAAATTGCTTGTTTAAAGTTTATTATATGTAGTTCATAAACAAAAGTTCGTCATTTCTCAATTTAAGTTTTCAGTTGTACAACCAAGTTCCTTCTTCATACCATGTAAATTAAACTATACAGAGCAAGTGATCTTCTTTTGCACTGCATGTATGCTTCAGTTCTTCATCTGTAATCCAGTGGTGTGGTGAACCTACCCACTACAGCACAATGTCATGTTCTACAATGTCTTAACTATGAAAAATGTCATATCATTCTACTATTATTTAAACTGTCTCTTTATTTGCCAATCTAAAATGGTATAAATTGACAACACACTAACCATTGATACTTATGAGTTCTTGATCTGTAATCAAGTGGTGTCGTGAAGCTGCCAACTCCTTCACAATGTCATTTCCTGCCATATCTTGACCTGAACAATACCATATTGTGTTAATGCAAATTTAAACTGTTTCACTTTATTCGTCAGTAAGAAATGTGATGAATTGTCTGCACTGATACTCTTATGTGCGAAACCTGTCATCTGTCTGCTTGTTTATCTTTCAGAGTGAGGAAGATATAAGTGTTGAACAAGCGCAGTCTCATCATCTTGCTCAGCTGCTTGCGCTGCAGCTCCCCAGCAAGGCTAACCTTTCTTGAACTCTATTGAAGTGTTGTCGGTTTTGTATATTATTTTGTCGGCGTGTTTATTTGCACTAGTGGCGATCTTTGATGCCCAGTGTATGTAATCTGCTGTCTGCTTGTGCTTTATTATCATAGTGGCGAACTTTGATGCCCAGTGGATGTAATATGCCGTAATTTGTTTATTGTATTGTATAGGTTTTTTATTATTCAGGATGCTGCAGTTATTTTACTCTCTATATATCCTGTCTTCACAGTAAACCAACTAAACCGTAAAATTATGGTACATAATCGGGTCGTCTTGCAATCACGATGTAGGTTGGGCCTGAAATGTGCCGATCAGCTCACGGGCCAGCAGTAGCCCGAAATGAACCCCGACCCATGATTGTGCGAATCAAATAACGGGCTTTTAACAAGCCAAAAAATTGTCTCGGTCCTTGTTTGGCCCAATCAGATATCAGCTGCGAGTAGGCCGAATGCAAACCGGGCCGTAGTTAGGCCCAACTATATGACGGGCTTTTAACAGGCTGAAATTAATATAGGGCCAAAATGTTAATGTCACGACCGGTTTTCCGGGTAATAAATTTCCAGAAAAGGCCGTCGTGCTCATCAGCCCCAGGATTACTGTTAGCTGATGAGGCTCCAACTTGATACAGAAATTCTAAGCAGAAAAACAAAATATGTAGTACAAGGCCATTCTGTCCTGTGAGTACAACAAATGGTTTCTAGTGGTTGATAGCGGAAGCGGGTTGTGAAACATCAGTGTCTATGGGACTCTATTTCCCACGGGAACAGCTGACCAGGTTAACTCCTATCTTCGCGAGGCTGCTATCTTCATTACTTAGGTTCCGGGGCTGTCATCGCGTCGCTCCTCTTCGTGCAAGAAAATCTGGCCAAGACAATAGCCAGGGACAAGCCAGTGAGTACTTTGAATGTACTCGCAAACATTATGAGCACAGGTATAATATAACAATGATGTGCTGAAAATATTTTATGCTCATGACGTCAGTCACAAAAGATAAATGAAACTCTGATGCGTGCAAGCAAGTTATTTATAAAAATGCAATAACATGGTAGTATTAAAATTTATGAAACAAATAACAAGCAATGCCACAGTCGGGCGTCTTAGCGACACCACATAAAGGGCTTTAAAAGAAATGCCACAGTTGGGCGTCTGAGCGACACCACATAAAGGGCTTTAAAAGAAATGCCACAGTCGGGCGTCTGAGCGACACCACATAAAGGGCTTTAAA
>NC_041382.1:733931196-734012599 GCF_002162155.2 Triticum dicoccoides
CGGGCATCTGAGCGACACCACATAAAGGGCTTTAAAAGAAATGCCACAGTCGGGCGTCTGAGCGACACCACATAAAGGGCTTTAAAAGAAATGCCACAGTCGGGCGTCTGAGCGACACCACATAAAGGGCTTTAAAAGAAATGCCACAGTCGGGCATCTGAGCGACACCACATAAAGGGCTTTAAAAGAAACAATCATAGTGAATATCCCGGAGGTAGAGCCAACCCAGAGATACTCGATAATAACAATAATATCACGGGTTAGTCAACAACAATAATAATCATAGTTATCACAAGTCACAAGTAGTAATTCCATTTCTGGTTAACAGTTTCACCTCCGAAGACCGACACTAAGACCGACACCTGACCCATCCCAGACTGTAATCCTTAACCATGGACTCGGCTATTCGAATAGGTTTATTCTCTGCAGAGGGTGTACTCTTTACCCACGAGTAACGGATTTCTTTAGTCCATCGGGACTAATTCCGTCTACGGTCTTTTTGTTGAAAACACACCTAACTTGCACACACCAGCTTATCTCACCCGTGTCTGGAATCACCCACGACACCTGTTAAGCAAACTCTAAGTGGGGAGGCTACAACCTCGCGTAGCATGGGATCAAATTTATATCGCACGCTCTAAGGGGTGGCCTCCCCTCTCGGTCCCAACCGGAAACACCCATGCCCTCGGACCAGGTGGCCTGCCTACCAGCTACAACCGGTATCTTCCAACATGGCCTCTCTGTACGGTGTGTGCTAGAAAGAGGTTGACAACTTACTGAACCGTACTCTACTTGTTGTAGAGACGAGTGGTAGTACGAAACAAGTATGGGGGTTACTGGCACAAGACTCGATCTACGGTCGACTCAAGAGGTTTAAGTATTCCCTGCATGATTAGCATGACGAATATATTTCAACCAACAGTGTCACCGCTCATATCACCTTGCCATGCCATACCAGACATAACCGTCCCGACGGAGACCGGCGACAAACTCATGCCTAGCCAAGGCAGAGGTTTTCCCGGGTTCCTACCGGTATGCATGCAAGGCACATGAGGGTGATTATCATCACAAGTGTGTCCATTTCCAACAGCATGGAAATCACTAATATGCACTCATGCATATGATCATATCACATGAAATAACAAGTTTCTCCAAAGTGAGGTGATGTTGTGAACGTGTCATCCAACACACAAAAATATTATGCCGGGGTTCAGAATGCTTGCCTTCAATGTGTGGAAAGGCAGGGTGCACTCCAAAACTTGAAACATTTCTCCTCTCTTCAAAAATCCTATTTTAGCAATATAAAAGAATTAACACACAAAATAAAAACAGCACCAAAAGTTGTTCTGAAATTTTTTCAAATAAATCTTAAAATAAACTAGGTGAAATTTGAGAGAGGTAGGAAAAAGAATCATTTCATTTGGACTTATATTTAAAAAGTTATAGCCAGTCAAAGATTTGGTCAAATCTATTATTTAAATAAAATAGAAAAGAAAACGTTTCGGAGGGGAATACGCTTTCGGAGCGGGGGAAACGTACTGGGGGGATTACGCCTTCACTTAATCCCACGTGGACAGGCACACGTCACTGACAGTGGGTCCAGACAATCCCACTAGTCAGGTTTGACTGGTCTCTCCTTCCCCCTCCTTCCCCTGTCCCGAGCGGAGGCGGAGCTCAGGCGATCGTCGCCGGCGACTGGCAGCTCTTCGCGGGGCCCCGAGGGCGGGGATGGATGCACCACTCTAGTGCAGTCCTCCCGGTGGTTGCCGGGCTGGTGGGGACGGAGGGAGCTGCCGGCGGCGAGCTTCGCGGCGGAGGAGGCTTCGGGGGTGAAGTGAAAATTCTCCCGCAGTGAGCCCCGATCGAAATCAAGTAGAGGGAAAGGTTCACGGGAGGATGAGGAAGCTCTTGGTGGAGAGAACGGAGAGGGGGAGGCCCTGGTGGTGCCGAATTGGCCAGGGCAGTGGTGGCGGCCGCAGTTGCCGGAGGTGGGGAAGAAGACCTCCCCGGGTCGATTGGCTGCCATAGGAGAACTAGGGGAGCATTCTAAGGTTGCCTGTGTGCTCGGGGAAGCACGAGGGCCTCCTTTTATAGCTCGTCGAGGTCGGTTCCGCGGCGGCCGGATAAGCTCTCCGGCGAACCGCCTCTCTGTAGCTTGCAGGGCAACGTGGCGTGGCTGGGGATGACGGCAGGAGCTAGCGGACGAGTGGGCACTGCTCCAAGGGAGAGCTGGCGAGCGGAGGTGGCTTTGGCGGCGCCGACCGTGGCAGAGGCGCGCTGCGGATGCCGGTGTGCCGCCAAAAATGCCCTGGCGGCGGCGCTGTAGCGTGCCAGGGTGTCTTGGCGCGATGCTGCGAGGCGGGGAGTGCGTGGCGAGGTGCTGTCGTGTGGGCCAAAGCCAGGGGGGCCAGCGTGTCGGCTCGGGCGCGGCATCGTGCAATACGCGCGCTCTGGGCGCGTCCAGTGCACGCACGGGAGATGCTCGACACAATGCCGCGGCATGCTACAGGTCGAAGGTGAGGTTGGGGTTTACCAGATCGAGGTTAGGAGCAACTGGGAGTCTAGTGGACATGCTAGTTTGATCAGAGGTGCAAGCTCACAGTGCAATGCCAAAACTCATGTCAAAACTGGTCATGCCTACAGGGTGCTCGATAGAATGCCACATGCACCTAGGCATCTCTTGGGGTAGCCAAAACTTCCAGGTTGGGGTCTCTTCAGATGTACAAGAGGGTGGTGAGGTTAGTTTGCCAAAAGCAGAAACTTGTTAGTGCAAGTTTTGCAAAACTACATTTCTGGACAGGAAATAAATAGCATTATTTCATGAACCAGAAATGATCCAAAATGTGCATGCTCCTGGACTTAAGGGTTTAACATGGAGGACTACAAGTAGGAGAAATAATCAAGGGTTAAAGAGCAAGCAAAAATATGGTTGTTGTACGAACCATCAAGTTGGTCCAGAATGAAAATGAGGTTGATTCACTCAAATTTTTCAAAGAACAGCACGAGGTTTTTGCATAATGTGGAATCTTAGGCCATTACCATCACCCCATAATTTTGGTGGAGGCCAGGAAGAAATATTTAAATGAGTTGTAGTGCAAAATGCACTCTGGACCAGAGAAGAAAAATTGAGTGTAGGGCTCAAAATATTTCATGAATGAAATATATTTTTGCATAAAAGTGATTTAAAAACATCACATGACATCTCCAAATTTTTGTTGAAATTTTAAGTGAATCTATCAAATGGTTGTAGTTCAAATATGGCCATTTAACCTTGAAAAACCATTTTCAAGAAAGTAAAGATCAAGCAACTTGATTATTTAATTAGTTATATTAAATAAGGGAAAGTTTCTCTTGAGAGATTAAATATGTCCAAAGGCAAATTTGAAAAGTTTTCTCTTTGGGAAAAACTCATCATAACAGGGAAGGAAATGATTTAAAAAAAATCAAAATGGAGCTCAGATATTCAAAGTTTTAATTCCTGGAAAAAAATTTAATTCATTAAAACAAGGCCAAATTTTTGGGGTGTCACAATACTACCCCCCTTAAGAAAAATCTCGTCCTCGAGATTTGTTAAAAGCTGTGTTAAGAAAGACTATACGCAATAAAAATGTGGCTACAGTGAGAGGGCAATAAGTGGTGAAAAAATCACAGTGTGAAAACTGGTGCTGCATGGAAGAGTCTACGGTTCGGGACAAAATCGTGAGATTTCTACGCTGGATATAAATTTAGAATAACTCCTAAATTTTGATATACGCTGGTCGTACCCGAGAGCACAGTGCTCCCTCTGGCTGACAGGTGGACCCGGGGTCCACTGTCAGTCTCTTCTTCTCCCTTTGGTTCTCTCTTCTTCTTCTCTCCCGCGCGCTTTCTCCACCGGCAACGCCTAGCGCGTAGGGCATCTAGGCCGTACCGTGGTAGTGCGCGGCGTGCTAGCTACCGGTGCAGCATGCACTCACCTCGCGGGCCAGCGCACTATCGGCACTGCTCGCGGATTCGACTCCGAACACCGGCGATCGGCGACGAGCGGCGTTGGTGGACTTTGCCCACCGTACACCGAGCTCGAGCTATAAAATGGCCGGGGTGCCTCTCTCTTCTTCCTCACACCTGGCCTCACTTCTCCTCCTCCTTCTTTCTCCATTACTTCTTACAGAAGCTCGGGTGAGGCTCTAATGGCGGAGGCGATGCCGGACTGGTTTGTGATCCTGATATGCGGAGGGCTGGCGACACTGCTGGGGCTCTCTGTGCTCCTGTGCGCGATGATCCTCGACGAGTGTCGCGACGCTGCGGCTCGGGTGTTGGCTCTCTGCGGTGGTGGTGATCATGAGGAGTAGATGGAGTGTGCCGGGTGCTAACTGTTGCTAGGGGGTGATTAGCTGGATGTAACACCGTTGCAAGGTTTTGCAAACAGTGTATGTGTCCGAATGATTATGGTTGTGAGTCTGCTGCGTGGTGCTGTGTGGAATTAAATAATCCACGTCACGAGAAGGGGCAGGTGTAGCAACTCAGGGAAAAGAAATCTCACTCCAGGATTTTTGCAAGGAAAAGACAGTTAATTTAAAGGAGCATAAACCACAACAAAAACTACATACATTAGTAGAAGCCAAATATTTGACTCGTCGTACAAACTCAGGATATCACGCATAGGTCACACACATAAATAAATGTTGCAAATAATGAACACCGCAGCGACGTCTAAAATGGAAACGGTAACTGGACGGGGTCCTGATAAAATGTCTCTGGTAAAGGGATACACTCCTCTTCTATCGGAGGAAGTGGATTGACCAGTCGATGCACGTGTCTCTCCTGGTCGGGCCTTAGTGATCTGCCGATGGCAATCCGAGGACTTAAATCTGCGAGGCTCTGGAGATAATCCATCACTCGCTGGTTCAAATGCTCTTGAGCAATGATGTACTGGATAAGGTTGGCCAGAACTGGGTCTCTCTCAATGCGCCCACCGGGAAAAGACGTTACTTCTTCGGGTGCTGCACGGCTCGGAAAGTAATAATATCCTCGTTCGCGGGCATAGGGTATTGCGGATCGAAGGCGAGCAATCGCTTCTTTCACAGCAGCTTCTATGGCCAAGTGTGGGGTTGGCATAGATTTCCCCACGAAGGAAACTTCTGTTGGATCTTGGTTGGGGTCTACAGGAGGAATGTGTACTGCTGCCCAATATTCCGAGGTGGATGGGGTGATTCTAGATTTGAACAGCTCGTACTGGGGTGGCTGGGTAGAACCCATGGTACTGCGGGTAAAGTCCCACAATATTTTGACAAAGCTACCTGGGGTTGCATCTGGGGTTCTCAGATGAATGCTGGGGCTCGGCATGACAGGAAAAAGTTGTGAGTGTGGTGCACAAAGTGAGGGTTGCTGGGTAAGGTCACAAGGTGGCCTTTATATAGCAATGGAGCCGGATCGTTTTACCGTGGTGAAAGGTAATAAATTTGCCAGCTTAGCTCCAAAGGTCAGGTCAGTGTCAGAGATACACATATCTCATAAAGAGACGTGTCACTGTGGTTGTCGTCGGGTTGGTTTTGGTAGTTGTGCCCGGAAAAATATGCAACTATGCGCTGACCAAATATGCAAGGCTACTATAACGACAGGCTGCATTAATATACACGGTCGCATGATTACAACGCGAGGATACACTGAAACTCGGTGCTACTCATACGGCTTAGTCTACCTCGTTTATGTCTAAACGGGCGTGCCTGGTGGATGTCGAGGCTTCTCCACGTGTCTCACTGCCGGGATTAGCTGGAGTGGGTTGAGGGGCTGCAGGCTGGGGGTAGTGATGAGGACCATCTCGGGGATTGTTGGCCACAATCCCGTTGGAGTGTGCTCCCAATATGCGACGAAGCACTTCTGGGGTCATCAAAGCATCTCGCTTGATGGCTGGAGCTGATCTCGGGGTCTCGATCGGTTGTCCAAACAGCACGACTGGGTTGTCGGCGTTGGGCTCGTTTTCTTCTCTCGCCGGGGCTCGACGAACCAGCTCTCCACGAGTTGCAATTAAATCAATAGTGATTTGGTCGAACAGTGCCTCTAGTGCACTTACATAGCGCACTAGGTGCAACAATGCAGGATCTGTCTCGTGATCTCCGTTGGCAACTTGGGGTGGTCTACCATACCCTTCACGTCTGGGGTAGTAGTGGAACGAGCGACAGTTTACTCTGGGCGACAAGTGCCGAAGATGAACTATAGCCTCTCGAGCAGCTAGTTGTATGGTTGTGGCTCAAAGGAAGTTGTTCTTCCGGTGAACCTGTAGGGGCGCTCGGGTGACAGTCCCCTACCGGAAATTGTGCACAGTGGCCCAAAATTGACGGTCTTCACCGCTCATGGGTCCTTGGTACACAACAAATTCTGGTGGCTCTTCTAACGCATAGGCACGACGGGTGAGGTTTGCGAGTATGGTCACAAAACCTCCAAGGTTGGTTGCTGTGGTTTCATTGTGCACGACAGGGCCAGGCATTGTGGCTCGGTTTGGGGTAGAGGCTGTGATGTGCTGTGTTGGGACTAGTGTGCCCCTTTTTATAGGAAAAAGGGGACGGAGTCTTCCTTCGCCCGCTTGTGAGAAAGGACTATTTAGGGGCCGGTCACTGGCGCATGAGTGACAGGTTAGGTTGATAGGTTGGCACCGACTGCCAAAAAGGTGTTGGGTCACTGTGTGGCTATCTTGCACGAGAAGCTTGGCTGGGGTTTGGTTATGGCTTGGTGGGTTGGTTTGCCTAAATTTTTCGACCTGGCTAAGATAGGATTACCAATGGTCAGCCTGGCTCTGATACCAAGTCTGTCACGACCGGTTTTCCGGGTAATAAATTTCTAGAAAAGACCGTTGTGCTCATCAGCCCCAGGATTACTGTTAGCTGATGAGGCTCCATCTTGATACAGAAATTCTAAGCAGAAAAACAAAATATGTAGTACAAGGCCATTCTGGCCTGTGAGTACAACAAATGGTTTCTAGTGGTTGATGGCGGAAGCGGGTTGTGAAACATCAGTGTCTATGGGACTCCATTTCCCACGGGAACAACTGACCAGGTTAACTCCTATCTTCGCGAGGCTGCTATCTTCATTACTTAGATTCCGGGGCTGTCATCGCGTCGCTCCTCTTCGTGCAAGAAAATCTGGCCAAGACAATAGCCAGGGATAAGCCAGTGAGTACTTTGAATGTACTCGCAAACATTATGAACACAGGTATAATATAACAATGATGTGCTGAAAATATTTTATGCTCATGACGTCAGTCACAAAAGATAGATGAAACTCTGATGCGTGCAAGCACGTTATTTATAAAAATGCAATAACATGGTAGTATTAAAATTTATGAAACAAATAACAAGCAATGCCACAGTCGGGCGTCTTAGCGACACCACATAAAGGGCTTTAAAAGAAATGCCACAGTCGGGCGTCTGAGCGACACCACATAAAGGGCTTTAAAAGAAATGCCACAGTCGGGCGTTTGAGCGACACCACACAAAGGGCTTTAAAAGAAATGCCACTATCGGGCGTCTGAGCGACACCACATAAAGGGCTTTGAAAGAAATGCCACAGTCGGGCGTCTGAGCGACACCACATAAAGGGCTTTAAAAGAAATGCCACAGTCGGGCGTCTGAGCGACACCACATAAAGGGCTTTAAAATAAATGCCATAGTCGGGCGTCTGAGCGACACCACATAAAGGGCTTTAAAAGAAATGCCACAGTCGGGCGTCTGAGCGACACCACATAAAGGGCTTTAAAAGAAACAATCATAGTGAATATCCCGGAGGTAGAACCATCCCAGAGATACTCGATAATAACAATAATATCACGGGTTAGTCAACAACAATAATAATCATAGTTATCACAAGTCACAAGTAGTAATTCCATTTCTAGTTAATAGTTTCACCTCCGAAGACCGACACTAAGACCGACACCTGACCCATCCCAGACTGTAATCCTTAACCATGGACTCGGCTATTCGAATAGGTTTATTCTCTGCAGAGGGTGTACTCTTTACCCACGAGTAACGGATTTCTTTAGTCCATCGGGACTAATTCCGTCTACGGTCTTTTTGTTGAAAACACACCTAACTTGCACACACCAGCTTATCTCACCCGTGTCTGGAATCACCCACGACACCTGTTAAGCAAACTCTAAGTGGGGAGGCTACAACCTCGCGTAGCATGGGATCAAATTTATATCGCGCGCTCTAAGGGGTGGCCTCCCCTCTCGGTCCCAACCGGAAACACCCATGCCCCCGGACCAGGTGGCCTGCCTACCAGCTACAACCGGTATCTTCCACCATGGCCTCTCTGTATGGCGTGTGCTAGAAAGAGGTTGACAACTTACTGAACCGTACTCTACTTGTTGTAGAGACGAGTGGTAGTACGAAACAAGTATGGGGGTTACTGGCACAAGACTTGATCTACGATCGACTCAGGAGGTTTAAATATTCCCTGCATGATTAGCATGACGAATATATTTCAACCAACAGAGTCACCACTCATATCACCTTGCCATGCCATACCAGACATAACCGTCCCGACGGAGACCGGCGACAAACTCATGCCTACCCAAGGCAAAGGTTTTCCCGGGTTCCTGCCGGTATGCATGCAAGGCACATGAGGGTGATTATCATCACAAGTGTGTCCATTTCCAACAGCATGGAAATCACTAATATGCACTCATGCATATGATCATATCACATGAAATAACAAGTTTCTCCAAAGTGAGGTGATGTTATGAACGTGTCATCGAACACACAAAAATATTATGCCGGGGTTCAGAATGCTTGCCTTCAATGTGTGGAAAGGCAGGGTGCACTCCAAAACTTGAAACATTTCTCCTCTCTTCAAAAATCCTATTTTAGCAATATAAAAGAATTAACACACAAAATAAAAACAGCACCAAAAGTTGTTCTGAAATTTTTTCAAATAAATCTTAAAATAAACTAGGTGAAATTTGAGAGAGGTAGGAAAAAGAATCATTTCATTTGGACTTATATTTAAAAAGTTATAGCCAGTCAAAGATTTGGTCAAATCTGTTATTTAAATAAAACAGAAAAGAAAACGTTTCGGAGGGGAATACGCTTTCGGAGCGGGGGAAACGTACTGGGGGGATTACACCTTCACTTAATCCCACGTGGACAGGCACGGGGTCGCTGACAGTGGGTCCAGAGAGTCCCACTAGTTAGGTTTGACTAGTCTCTCCTTCCCCCTCCTTCCCCTGTCCCGAGCGGAGGCGGAGCTCAGGCGATCGTCGCCGGCGACTGGCAGCTCTTCGCGGGGCCCCGAGGGCGGGGATGGATGCGCCACTCTAGTGCGGTCCTCCCGGTGGTTGCCGGGCCGGTGGGGACGGAGGGAGCTGCCGGCGGCGAGCTTCGCGGCGGAGGAGGCTTCGGGGGTGAAGTGAAAATTCTCCCACAGTGAGCCCCGATCGAAATCGAGTAGAGGGAAAGGTTCACGGGAGGATGAGGAAGCTCTTGGTGGAGAGAACGGAGAGGGGGAGGCCCTGGTGGTGCCGAATTGGCCAGGGCAGTGGTGGCGGCCGCAGTTGCCGGAGGTGGGGAAGAAGACCTCCCCGGGTCGATTGGCTGCCATAGGAGAACTAGGGGAGCATTCTAAGGTTGCCTGTGTGCTCGGGGAAGCACGGGGGCCTCCTTTTATAGCTCGTCGAGGTCGGTTCCGCGACGGCCGGATAAGCTCTCCGGCGAACCGCCTCTTTGTAGCTTGCAGGGCAACGTGGCGTGGCTGGGGATGACGGCAGGAGCTAGCGGACGAGTGGGCACTGCTCCAAGGGCTAGCTGGCGAGCGGAGGTGGCTTTGGCGGCGCCGACCGTGGCAGAAGCGCGCTGCGGACGCTGGTGTGCCGCCAAAAATGCCCTGGCGGCGGCGCTGTAGCGTGCCAGGGTGTCTTGGCGCGATGCTGCGAGGCGGGGAGTACGTGGCGAGGTGCTGCCGTGTGGGCCAAAGCCAGGGGGGCCAGCGTGTCGGCTCGGGCGCGGCATCGTGCAATACGCGTGCTCTGGCGCGTCCAGTGCACGCACGGGAGATGCTCGACACAATGCCGCGGCATGCTACAGGTCGCAGGTGAGGTTGGGGTTTACCAGATCAAGGTTAGGAGCAACTGGGAGTCTAGTGGACATGCTAGTTTGATCAGAGGTGCAAGCTCATAGTGCAATGCCAAAACTCATGTCAAAACTGGTCATGCCTACAGGGTGCTCGATAGAATGCCACATGCACCTAGGCATCTCTTGGGGTAGCCAAAACTTCCAGGTTGGGGTCTCTTCAGATGTACAAGAGGGTGGTGAGGTTAGTTTGCCAAAAGCAGAAACTTGTTAGTGCAAGTTTTGCAAAACTACATTTCTGGACAGGAAATAAATAGCAT
This sequence comes from Triticum dicoccoides, assembly GCF_002162155.2. Classification (NCBI taxonomy): domain Eukaryota; kingdom Viridiplantae; phylum Streptophyta; class Magnoliopsida; order Poales; family Poaceae; genus Triticum; species Triticum dicoccoides. Next base: position 733,941,557 of record NC_041382.1, read on the forward strand.
TATTTCATGAACCAGAAATGATCCAAAAGGTGCATGCTCCTGGACTTAAGGGTTTAACATGGAGGACTACAAGTAGGAGAAATAATCAAGGGTTAAAGAGCAAGAAAAAATATGGTTGTTGTACAAACCATCAAGTAGGTCCAGAATGAAAATGAGGTTGATTCACTCAAATTTTTCAAAGAACAGCACGAGGTTTTTGCATAATGTGAAATCTTAGGCCATTACCATCACCCCATAATTTTGGTGGAGGCCAGGAAGAAATATTTAAATGGGTTTTAGTGCAAAATGCACTCTGGACCAGAGAAGAAAAATTGAGTGTAGGGCTCAAAATATTTCATGAATGAAATATATTTTTGCATAAAAGTGATTTAAAAACATCACATGACATCTCCAAATTTTTGTGGAAATTTTAAGTGAATCTATCAAATGGTTGTAGTTCAAATATGGCCATTTAACCTTGAAAAACCATTTTCAAGAAAGTAAAGATCAAGCAACTTGATTATTTAATTAGTTATATTAAATAAGGGAAAGTTTCTCTTGAGAGATTAAATATGTCCAAAGGCAAATTTGAAAAGTTTTCTCTTTGGGAAAAACTCATCATAACAGGGAAGGAAATGATTTAAAAAAAATCAAAATGGAGCTCAGATATTCAAAGTTTTAATTCCTGGAAATTTTTTTAATTCATTAAAACAAGGCCAAATTTTTGGGGTGTCACAGTTAAACGGACCCTTAACAGGCCAAAACTAATATCAGGCCGAATTACTAAGTTGGCCTTTAGCAAGTGGGCCCAAAAGCATAGTGTCCAGTTGACGGGCCGAATCTGATATGGGCCATAATTAGGCCAAAAACCTCTTAAAGGGCCGGACCTGATCTGGGCCGTAATTTGGCCCAGAACGTGGTAGCCTTTTAACGGGCCGAATCTCATATGGGCCACTATTAGGCCCGGAGCGTGGCAGGCCATTAATAGACCAGATCAAATATGGGCCGGCATTTGGCGCAAAACATGGCAGCCAGTTAACGGGCCGGCCTAGTAGGGTCCTCAAAATATTGTGGGCCTACAGCTGGGCCGGCCCATTAATGTCGGCGAAATCTCGTGGGCATTTAGCTGGGCCAGCCCATTGTGATCCGCAAGAATTTTGTGGTCCTTTACCTGGGCCGGCCTATTATGGCACACAAAAATCTTGTGGGCCTTTACCTGGGCCAGCCCATTATGGCCCGCGAAATCTTGTGGGCCTTTAGCTGGGCCAGCTCATTATGGTCCGCAAAATCTCGTGGGCCTTTATCTGGGCCGGCCCATTATGGTCTGCAAAATCTTGTGGGCCTTTAGTTGGGCTGGCCCACTTAAACTTGTTGGGTCGTGCCACGTGTCGACGTATCATAGGCGCCTTCTGTCCAGTGAGTGGATGACATCTATCCTGATGATGAGCCGACACGTGTTTCCTCTAGCCAATGATGATTTTACACGTGGAAAATCCCCATTGGTCGGGGCTGTTAACGGGTTATCGGATCCAAAACCCAACCCTATAGCTTAACAGCATTCCGTGACGGTGGATGCCAGAGGTCGGTCACCCTTGACGAAAGCACTTCTATGATGCGCGATTTATCGTCATGGAAGTGGACACTTCAGTGATGATAATTTTGGCAATGTCATGGAACACTTCTGCGACATCACAGGTATGACTATCTTGATTCTGTCATAAATTTGCCATGGATGTACATGCATGACAAAAAGAGCGACCTACTGTGACAAACACGTATCATCACGGAAGTGTATTTTTCTGTAGTGATCCCGGATGGCCCTGAGCTCTTGACAATCATTGGTGTTGTGGTTGCGCACGTTGTGGAAGGCGCAGAACGCACGGCTGCGCTTAGACGACTTGGGAAGGTCTCGACCGCAATTTGTGTCTAGCTTTGCCGCGAGTACGGCCGCCCCTTTGCGCTTCACGTCCTTGACCTTGGCCTTCTTCTCCTCTGGATACGCAGCAGGGAACTCGAGGAGGGAGAGATGCCCCTCCTCAGATCTTCCACACTGGGTTGCTATGTTGAACAGCTCCAAAGTCATGCACAGCTCCTCATGGATGGCGAGCTCCTCCTTCATCTTGATGTCACAGACGCCATCGGAAAATGTTGAGATGATGGCCTCATCCGTCACCTTGGGGATCTTGAGATGCACTCTGTTGAAGCGGTGCAGGTCACCCACGGCCGGGGGGCGGTCGCGAGTGCCCTGGAAGTTGGCGACGAAGCGGTCGCGCATCTCATCCCAGGAGGAGATCGAGCCCGGGGGCAGGTTCAGGAGCCATGAGCTGGCGCCGTCCTTGAGAGCCATGGGGAACCAGTTCGCCATGACCTTTTCATCGCCGTTGGCCGCCTCGATGCTCATCTCGTAGAGCTGCAAGAACTCCGCAGGGTTAGGGGTACCGTCGTAGCGAGGAGGCAAATCCATCTTGAACTTGCCCGGCCAGACGACGCTACGCAACTCAGGAGTGAAGGTGTGGCAGCCTGCCATGGCCACCGGAGCCCGTCATGGAGGCAGAGCATGATCTTGGTATCCCCATGCCGCCACGGCAAGTGGCGCATGTCCCTGCCACGGCAAGCAATCCTGACACGGTGGTCCTGGGAGTGGTGGAGCGTTTTCTTGCGGCCGAGGAACCTCTTGGCAGCTTCCTTCTTCGTGCGCGGGCACACGGCGTGGTGGATCACGCCGCGGGACCGCACATATTGGGGAGAGGACGCCGTCTTGACACTGAGGCACTCCATGATTAGCGCGTCTCGGCGTGAGGGCGCCGCCTTGATGCAGAGGGTGCGGAGGCACTCCATGAGCCACGTCGCCCGCAGCCGGGGGCGGGCGAGGCAGCGAGAGGGATGGTGCAGGGGAGCCCCCCACGGCGCTGACGAGCTCGGCGATGCGGTCCAACCAGTCCTCGTAGAGGTCGTCGACCGAGCAGTAACGCAGGAGCTCGCGTGCCATGAGCAGCGCGGCCTGCGCTTCCTTGGGTGCGCTGCGAGCGTGAGATGATGAGCCGGTCGGAGTCAGCGACGGGGTGGTGGTGTGGCTGTCTCGCCGCACGGAGCGATGCAGTGGGGAAGCTTGTTGCTCATTTGCCGCCGGGCCGGTAGCAGCGTTGGCGGCGGGTGACAGAGAACGACGGGGAGGCCCGCCGATAGGGGCTGTCTGAGCGACACGGGTGGCGAGAGCGGCCCGGCACTCAGCGCGGGCCCGGCGAGCATCAGCCATGAACTTGGTGGAGTGGCGAAGCACGGATTAACAAAGGGGAAAGCTTCAGCGCACCCCTACCTGGGGCGCCAAATGTCGGATTTCGGTTCCGGCAAAATCCTTGAGGTTCGAACACTAGGGTGCGCATGAAGATCTCTTCCCCCTCTAGCTCACACACATCATGATCTCACAGCCTAGCTCGACGAACCCAAAGAACAAGAGGACACAAGATTTATACTGGTTCGGGCCACCGTTGAGGTGTAATACCCTACTCTAGTGTGCTGTGGTGGATTGCCTCTAGGGCTGAGGATGAACAATTACAAGGGAAGAACAGCCTCCTGAGGAGAGGTGCTCTTGTGCTTGGTGAACTTGTGTGAGGCTATGGATGGAATGGCTCTGATCCAATGTTCCCTGCCTCTACGGTGGTGGCTAGTCCTATTTATAGAGCCCTAGTCCTCTCCCCAAATATTGAGCGGGAAGGGATCCCACAACAACCAAATTAAGTTATCCGGACTAAAGGTGGTCTTCGCCTGCCAAAGGCTCTGGTGGTGATGCCGTCTTTGGCTCCATGTTGACCTCCATCCTGCTGTCCTGCTGGTATTGGTGTTGTTGCATCGATATGGAAACATTTGCCTGATGCCTCGGGACTCCTCGCCTACGCTTGCCTCTTTAGCACCAAAGAGGAAACGAGGACACTGCGCGCGCTGGCGCACGCCTGGCTCCAGTCGTCATGGCTTGCATCACAGAAACTTCACGAGGTGTCCCTTGCCTTGATCTCTCCGCCCCTCGTGAGCCAGCCTGGTGAAGCTGCCCCCGAGGAGGTCTTGTGTAGTCTGCCTCACGAGGCTTGGCCCCTCGCGAGGGTCTTGAGTGTTTGCTAGTGAAGATGGGCCGCATAGGGCCGCTGGTGGAGCCAGGCCGCGGGCCGCAGGCAGGCAAGTTTGGGGACCCCCGTTCCCAGGACGCCGACAGCTTCGACGACTCAGATTTGGTGGCTGAGCAAGTCTTAGGAACTTGGGATTCTAAGGACCCACTCATGGCGGTTTTATCGACGGGTAGTTGACAATATTGCTGGTCACATCAAAGGTTATCAAGTGGAACATGTTGATCGCAGAAAGAATGAGGCGGCTGATGCTTTAAGCCGGCTGGGATCTCAGTGTAAGCCGGAACCACTAAATGTTTTTCTTGATATATTAAATAACCCTTTAGTCAAGCTACCAACAGAGGAGGACCTTGCAATTCCTGACCCGGAGGCACAGTTGGTGGCCGCTCTTAATGCTATTCCTGATTGGATAGTTTCTTATTTGTCTTATATGACCCGGGGAGAGTTACCTGAGGATGAAACTTTGGCGAAGCAAAAAACCCTGCGGTCTAAGTCGATGACTATTGTCAATGGCGAGTTACACCGATGTAGTGTCACGTGTGTATTCCAGCACTGTGTTTCTCCTAAAGAGGGCCGTGAGATTTTAAGGGAGATTCATGAAGGAGATTGTGGCCATCAGGTTGGCTCTAAATCTCTTGTGGCTAAAGCCTTTCATCACGGGTTTTATTGGGTGACGGCTCATGTTGATGCAAAAGATCTGGTTAGCAAGTGTGACGGCTGTCAGAAATTTTCTAGACGAGCTCACGTGTCGGCTCAGGAATTGAGGATGATTCCAACTACATGGCCGTTTGTTGTCTGCGGGATGGATATGGTTGGACCTTTCAAGATATCCAAGGACAAAAAGACCCACCTCTTGGTGGCGGTTGATAAGTTTACCAAGTAGGTTGAGGCAGAGCTGGTCAGCAAGTGTGATGTGGCAACGACGGTTCAATTCATTAAGAAGGTGATCTTCCGTTTTGTCTACCCTCACAGTATCATAACTAATAATGGCACTAATCTGTCTAAGGGTGCTATGAAAGAGTTCTGTCAATTACAGCATATTCGTCTTGATGTCTTATCATTGGCTCACCCCCAGTCCACTGGTCAAGCTGAAAGGGCCAATCAAGAAATCTTGAGATGGATAAAACCCGGCTTATGGTCCCTTTGTAGAGGACGCCAGGTTGTTATGTTGAGGAATTACCCTCAATGCTTTGGAGTATCAATACTGCCCCAAACAAATCAACAAGTCACACACCCTTCTTCATGGTCTACAGGGTAGAGGCGGTTCTTCCAATCGATATCCATCATGACTCGCCCCGGGTGGCTGAGGGAGTCCTGGTTTAGGGGGTCCTCAGGCGTCCGGGCTATGTAACATGGGTCGGACTAATGGGCTGCGAAGATACAAGATACTTGGCTTTCCCCCGTGTCCAGATGGGACTCTCGTTGGTGTGGAAGGCAAGCTTGGTGTGTGAATATGAAGATTCCTTTCTCTGTAAACCGACTCTGTACAACCCTAGCCCCCTCTGGTGTCTATATAAACCGGAGGGTTTAGTCCGTAGAGGCAATCATAATCATACAGGCTAGACATCTAGGGTTTAGCCGTTACCATCTCGTGATAGATCAACTCATGTAACCCCTATACTCATCAAAGTCAATCAAGTAGGACGTAGGGTTTTACCTCCATCAAGAGGGCCCGAACCTGGGTAAACACTGTGTCCCTGTCTCTTGTTACCTTCGATCCTTAGACGCAAAGTTCAGGACCCCCTACCCGAGATCTGCCGGTTCTGACACTGATAGTGGCGGCATATGTTGAAGCAGACAATGAAAAGGCACGTCACGATGCTCTTGATATGTTGGATGAGTAGCATGACCTTGCGGCGGCTCGTTCGGTGATGTACCAGCAAGATCTGCGTCGCTGTCATAGCTGCCGGGTTAAACCCCGGACCTTTCAAGAAGGTGACTTGGTGCTCCGACTCATCCAAGATCAAACAGATATGCACAAGTTATCCCCACCTTGGGAAGGACCTTTTTTGGTTAGCGAGAACCTGAATAACAGGTCATATTATCTCATTTATATTCGAGATCACAAGGATTCACGCACATCGGAGGAGGAGACCTATCGGCTTTGGAACATTGCTCATCTTCGGCCCTATTACACCTGAGCCACCGGCTCGTGTGTTGTGCATAATTTCTTCGGTGTACATATTATAATCACTATAATAAAGCCGACATCCCTGATAATTCAGGGCCTCTATTGTTTCAAATTCTAAAAGTGTCTGAGACTTTATTATTTGTTCATAAGGTCAATTAGGGGCTTCCTGCTCAATGAGCATAGCCATACTTACCCTCTTGATCAGGCTTACATGCCTTTTTGTGGGTCACTTGGGGGCTTCCTGCTCATTGAGCATAGTCATTCTTACCCTCTTGATCAGGCTTACATGCCTTTTCGCAGGTCACATGGGGGCTTCCTGCTCAATGAGCTAGCATAGCCATGCTTACCCTCTTGATCAGACTTACATGCCTTCTCGCGGGTCACTTGGGGGCTTCCTGCTCAATGAGCATAGCCAACCTTACCCTCTTGATCAGGCTTACATGCCTTTTCGCAGGTCACTTGGGGGCTTGCTGCTCAAAGAGCATAGCTATACTTACCCTCTTGATCGGCTTACATGCCAGGTGTAAACACCAGATTTTGGGTTAACCGGCCTGTATGTTGTTGCTACTCCGCCCAGGTAATCCTGGAATGACCCACCGTGTTCTTAACAACCAATCTTTTAAATAAGACCCTGAACTAGTTAAAGACGGTTTGTCATGTGAGGGCCGGCTTACCAGTGTGCTGGAAAATAACTCAGAGGTTGTGCGGCCCATGAAAGCACTTGAAGTTTTAGGCTTGGCGGCCTATGAAAGCCTCATTTTTTCTGGTTTTCTAATTTTTCTGACAATTTTGGATTCATATTCTTTTTCCATGTAGCCTTGATTTTATTGCTCATACTTGTGTGTATTGGGTCAATAACCCGCCCTCATAAGCAGACTTTAAGTCGCCAGGATAATTCACCTTGAATAAATTCAAGTCATGATTACGGGTTAATACCCATGCTGGATTACAATCATTACAACGTCATTATGATATCAGTCTATAGGTATGAATTTTCATATTTTAATACATATTTAGGGTTTTTCTAACCGGCCCTACCTTTAACATTAAGTCAACGGCATATTACCTATTTAAACTAGCCTTTAGTCTTTTCCTATCAAAGACTATTATTTTAAGATTTTTTCAAAAGATATTTGTGACCCGCCCCGGCGTAAACCGCCAGGGTGTATGTTTTTTTCTTGTGTATAGGAAGTATGTTGCTTGATTCGATGCACATAACTGATAATGTTATACACACAAGTGGCGGGTGATATAAAACAAGCACGGTGGTTTAAACATTCAAAGGATAATACATGCACGATAGCATGGCAGATCGTTGTTTCAACTGGCCTATTAGAAGGCTTTCCAAAGCCCAAATGATTAAGTGTTTTTCAAAGAGAAGCACTATGCTGCGGTCTGAGAGCCGCCCCTTAGGTCAGTTGTTTTGGTCCTAATGAGTGGAAGCCTCCGAATTATCCTGCGCAGTTTATTCTTCTTCCTCCATCGTCTAGAAGTCAGGTGATGTCCAATCGATGCCAATTAAAGCTTGGAACACAACCTCATCATCTATAAGAGTGGACAGATCGACATCAGGAGCAAAAGTATACTTATGTATTGGCGGAATGAGATCCACAATATCATAAGCCGGCGCGTTCACTTTTGAGTTTTCCATCGTATACGCCGCCTGATATTTGGATGGATCAGTCTGTTCGGCCAATTTGCTCGCCAAAGGTCGCATCTCCTTCACGCACTAGGTAAAATCTGCTTCTTCAAAAGGCGATCCATCCTCTTTAAAACTGGGACAACCGGTGGCCATTTCCACCGGGTCTAGCTCCGCTTGCCATTCTTTGGCCCGGCTCAAAGCAGTTATAGCACCAGCTCGGGCGGATGATCGCTTAGTTTCTTCAATCCTCTAGGGCATGACAGATAGTTTGTCTAATACTTCCCTGATGTGGTGGCTATTTTTTGTGTGGAATGGCCATTATGGTTCATTGAGCTCATGTGCATAGTTTTTCCACCAAGGTATAAACCGCCTTCAGCTTCACCAGCATGTGTTGTCCAAGGTTAGAGCTTCTAGGGCCTGTTTATGCAAACATATGCTAATTCACAATGCAAGTCAAAGTAAATTACTGGTGCAAGGTTTGCGGTGCAATGTTACTTACCAAAGATAGCGGCTATCATCTGGTTTACATGTCGCTTTAAGCCAGATAACTCTTCTGTCACTAGCTTAAGAGAGGCTTTAGCATCCTTAGCTCTTTTCAATAGAGCCGCTTTCTCGGTCTCCCAACCAGCTCTCTTCATGTTGAAATTCATCTTCAATGTTTTAGCAACTTCCAAGGTGGTCTTTAGTTCTGATTTGGCCTTCGAATTTTCTGAATGTTGTAATTTAATATTCTGCCGAGATCAACCACCTGAGACCCCTTCATGTTTAATTCAGCCTGCAAAGAGATAATCAAGTAGTACTTAGAAATTATGATCATTCTATTTAAGTCCCAAGCACATTACAAGTAATCTACTTGGCACTTGGGGGCTAATGTAGGTCATTCTTTCAAATAAGTACTTAATGACCCGGTTCAAATTTGCCATTTTAAGTCGGTTCATGGGGGGCTGCATATTTGGAATTATTGCAACACCATTTAGTCCCAGCTTAATTCTTCAACTTAAGCCGGCCCTTGGGGACTACTCATTTGGATCTAATGGATGTATGATAATTTTGAAGGATTGTAAGAAGGATATCATTGAAAGTCTACAACATTTTCAAATTCTTTTCATATCCTCTAAACTTGGGGGCTGACATGGATACATATAAGAAGGGTTTTTGGTTGCTTACCTCAAAGCGCTCCTTCATCAGATTCACCAGGCCGGCTTCCATCTCACGGCTGGTATGAAGGTGGTTCAGCTAGCCAACATGGATTTCAATGGCATTGAAGTTGGCATAGGTTTCCAAGTCCAGTTTCCATTTGCCTTTGTCAATAGCTAAAAATTCTTCCTTAGCATTGTGCTTGGATAAGACAGTAGGGTTGCTTGGCTCCGTAAAGCTAGTCCCAGTGACCACAACGTCTTCAGCCTCTTCTTCAGCAGGCTTGGTGGGACTTGGCGGCTGAGCGCTGGGTGGGTCAACACCCATTGGATCCACTATGACGTTCAGAGTCTCTGGTGGCGGGTCATCAGTAGTAGCCTCAGGGGTTTGATGAGAAGCTTTAGACATGGTTTGCTTCTCTGGCTTATGTCACGACCGGTTTTCCAATAAAATATTTATTGAGAAACCAATCTTTTGAGTCCAGTATGAGAGAAATCCTCCTCACTGGTAGACAATTTCTTGATACAATAAGCCAGTAGCATAAAATATATTACAGGGTCGAACTACGGTTGCTCAACCAAATTATTACAAGCACGCCAATAATTATACATAATGGCGGACATGACACAGTGGTGTTGAGGCATACTACTGACTCGAGGATAGGGCGGTGGTGGAGAAACACAGCGGGGAGAGAAATACAAGACTCTAAGTCTATTATCTCATCGAGTGTCGAGGTGAGGCTCGATTAATTTATTTGGTAGCGGAAGCGGATATAAAACAGTGACCAAATCCAGGGTCGCACGATACTGACTGGGACTCCTCTAGGTGTCGGACTCGCTATCAAACTCTTCATCCATGAGATCGCCTTCGTCAGCATCTGGCCAAATCAACAAGCCAGTGAGTACTTTGAAAGTACTCGCAAGACAGTTCGGACGTAAGATATAACAAATGCATGCATGGATGCGTCATGAATAAATCACCAATGTACATTCAAAAATTAGCATAACAAGGTAAGTAAAAGGGAAACGGCGGTAGTCCGCCTGAAATCCCAACAAAACATAAATAACTACCGATCGGGTGTCTGAAGCGACGCCTCGAAAGGTGAACAAATAAATATAAGGAAAATGATGCCACTGTCGGGCATCTTAGCGACACCACATAAAGGGCTTTAAAAGAAATACCACAGTCGGATGTCGGGGCGACATCACAGAAAGGGCTTTAAAAGAAATGCCACAGTCGGACGTCGGGGCGACATCACAGAAAGGGCTTTAAAAGAAATGCCACAGTCGGGCGTCTTAGCGACACCGCATAAAGGGCTTGAAAAGAAAGTAGAATACAACAATGCCACAGTCGGACGTCTGAGCGACATCGCGGAAATGGCTTTTATTCACAAGTAAATAATACTCATAGTAAACATTTAATTCTTGAGAATAAATGGGTTAGTCCATCCACAGGAGTAATCATTTAACCGGAATTAGCACTCATGCGAATCACCGGAGTCTCTGCCATCAAAACTGACATTTGATTAGGATAAGATAATACGAATTTGCACATGGAATAGATGATTTGGAGAAATATATGACTCTGCAGAGTTTGTACAAAATTTTTCCCAGAGCCAAAGGAATTCCGTAGTCATGAAGGACTAGTTCCGTTTACGGTATTTCGGAAGAAAACACAGCTAACCAGTACACACCCATCCTACCTCTCGATGCTAGGAATCACCCTAGACATCGTCCAAGAAAAACTTTTGAGACGGGGAGATCACAATCTCGAATAGCATGGGATCAAATTTATATACGCGCGCTCTAAGGGGTGCCCCCCTCTCGGTCCCAACCGGAAACACCCATGCCCCCTGACCGGATGACTGGCTTTAATCCAGGGCCATGGAACCATCATCACGGCCTCTCCTTTTGGTGTGTACCAGAAAAGCGGTTTGCAACTTACTAAACCATATTCCTTGCGGAAAACATGTGGTAGTACAGGGAAGGAAATGAGAGGAACTGGACCGATACAGTTTGACACTGAAGTCACATAGTCTGGCGTAAGACTGGCATGCTACGACACTGCCATCTCACCCATACTCATGCCAACACATGGCCATTCATACTCACATCCATCCACTTATGGATCATCGAACTCACTTACCTCATTATCGCATAAAATAACGTTCATCGATATGCTTCTCAACATGCCATGAAACAAACTAAATGCAAAACATGCCAAGACACTCATCATATCAAAAGTTCAAACATGCTTGCCTGGTTCAGAGTAGTCGGAGCCTAGCTCGGTGAAGTTCACGGCTCCGTCACCTCCTTCGGTATCTACGGTATAAAGAAAATATATGCGCTATCGTAAATACCAAGGAGTGCACAAAAAGTATTCCAAATATTTTTCAAATAAATCAGATAAAAAACTAGACAAAATTTTAAACAGAACAGAAAAAGAATCAATCAAAAATACTTTTCTGATTAAAAGTTATAAAGGTTTTTGCCCAGGGACTCATCTGTAATGAAACAGAAAGTTTCCAGGGGCTAGCTTATAAAAACAAAAACGCTTCGGCAGAAACTACGCCAGCCCAAAGGGAAAATGCATTTTGCTTGAAGGCCCTTCCAGAAAACGATTCAATAGAGAGGGCAGAGAGGCTGACGGTGGGGTCCCAATCGTCAGGTTTGAACTTTCAAAAAGGGGGGGGGGCGAAGCTCGTCGGCGGCCGAGAGCCGCGATGGTCGCTGGCGGCGATCCACGGTGAGGCAGGGGGATTGGAGGGTACCTCCGTGCTCAGGGCGCCATTCCGCGTCGGTTGGTGGTGGTGGTGGTCGCCGGCGAGTACCACGTCGACGGCGAGCTTTGCTCCGGCGGACGGCGGCTCGGGTGGTCGAGGGACTCGTCGGAGAGGGATGCAGAGATCAAATTGAAGAGGGGTTAGGCTTCTGGTAGCTAGAGGGGGTAACGGACGGGGTTTGGGCGCCGGAGATGGCCTCACCGGAGCGAATCGTGGTGGAGGCCGAGGCGGATCGGGGCGGCCGGAGTTGGGGGAGGAGACCTCCTAGTGGCCTGGCGGGGCGTTGGTGAGGAGTGGTGATGATGCATGCACGAGGGTGAGCTCGGGGCCCCTTTTTATAGGCGGCCCGAGGTGGTTGCCGTGAACGGGGGTCTCCAGCGAGTGATTACGGCGGTGCCGTGGTTGGGCAGTGGGATTAGGGGCTTGGGCATCGCCGTTGAGGTCCACCGGTCCCATTTAGGTGCTAAACGGGCTGGGATTTGGTGCTATGGGTGAGCTCGACGGAACGGGGGTGGCGCGGCCCGTCGGCAGCAGGGAGCACGTTCCGTGCTTGCCGGGCCACGGCGACGGTGCCACGGGCGTGCGCTGGCATGGCAGGGACACACGGAGAGCCAGGGGGTGTTGGGTGGCGCCGGGTGGCGTGGCGAGAGGGCTCGGGCCCTTGTTGGCCGCCACGGAAGGTGCAGCCACCGCAGAAGCTTCCAACGCCGGCGAGGCTCGTCGCTACCGACGCCAGGGATCGGCCAAGCGTGCGTGCGGGGTGCTGGCCAGGGAGAAGAGGCTGCGTGCAACGCGCCAGGGCACACTGTGGCCACGTGATCGAGTCTGACGAAGGGAAAACGACTAATCTCTGAACTTTCTGAATTTTGAACAGCAACAATGCATGCAAGGTGCTCGACAGAATGAATTTGGCCTCTGGTGATTTTTCCTTGAGCTGATTTTTGGTGGAGTGGCTTCTCATTGCTCCAGTAGGCTGCATGATTTTTGGTGGAATTTTGGAGGAGTGTAGATATGAATTTCATCAAATTTGGCAAATCTGGTCCAAACTTGCAGAGACTGAATTTTGAAAATTTTGAAAAGAGAAGGAGTGGATCAAGATGGTTCTGGGTTGTGGGTACAAAGGACTATCCAGGAGAGTTGGTTTGAGGTCAAAACTCAAATGCAAAAGGGTACTTGCTTTGAAAATCACTCAGGCTCCAAAAAATTTCAGAATTGATTTGAGAGGAAAAATAATTAGAATAAAATCCAAAACTTGCTTGGATTAGTTGGGACAGAGAACTTAGGTTGATCACAAGGTGTAGGGGAGGTTTTGGAGGGGTTTTACCACATGGGCAAAAATGCCAAGTCATGGGTGGTTTCCAAGATATGAAAATCCCAAGTTTTCATAGAGTTCTTTTTAAAAGAAGAAGATTAAACTCCCAAAATAAATTTGAGAGGGAACCAACAGAGAAGAAGTTTCAAAATATACAAACACCAATGTTTGAAAAAATAGAATCATTGCCAAAGCAAAGGAAGTTTTTAAGAGGAAGGTTTTCTGAAAGAAAATTTAAATAGCCTCTTTTCAAGGAAAACCACAAGGTTTTTGATAAAAACCAAATTAAAATTTTGGAGTGTCACAACACCTACCCCCTTAGGAAAAATCTCGTCCCCGAGATTTCAGCTGATCCTTAAATAAGTGTGGATGCTCTGTCCGAAGAAAATCCTCGCTTTCCCAAGTTGCTTCACTGTCGGTGTGATTGCTCCACTGGACTTTGAAAAACTTGATGGTCTTCTGTCGGGTCCTCCTTTCAGACTCCTCTAATATTCTTACGGGACGCTCCCGATAAGTGAGGTCTGGCTGCACGTCAATGTTTTCATGGGATACTTGTTTCTCTGGGTTGCTTACGCACTTCCTTAATTGAGAGACGTGGAACACGTAGTGAATGTCGAACAAGTCTTCGGGTAAGTCTAGCTGGTAGGCTACAGTGCCTCTTCGTGCCACTATGCAGAATGGTCCAATGAATCTTGGTGCTAACTTTCCTTTAATCTTAAACCGGTGCAGTCCTCTCATAGGGGATACTCTCAAGTATACGAACTCACCGGGTTCGAAGCTGACCCTACGATGTTTCTGATCATAATAACTCTTCTGTCGACTTTGAGCGGTCTTAAGTCCGTCTTTGATTAGCTTGACCTTTTCCTCGGCTTCTCTGAGCATATCTGGTCCGAAGATGCGGCTGTCTCCGGTCTCTGACCAATTTAACGGGGTACGACATCTTCGTCCGTATAAAGCCTCAAATGGTGCCATTTGTAGGCTGGCCTGGTAGCTATTGTTATACGCGAACTCGGCATATGGCAGGCTTTCTTCCCAACTGGTTCCATATGTGAGGACACATGCTCTCAGCATGTCTTCTAAAATTTGGTTTACGCGTTCAGTCTGTCCATTAGTCTGGGGGTGGTATGCGGTACTCAAGGTTAGTTGGGTTCCCAGAGCCTGTTGTAAATGCTCCCAAAATCTTGAGACGAACTGAGTGCCTCTGTCGGATATTATAGTCTTCGGGACACCGTGCAGACAAACTATGTGGGAAAGATAAATCCTAGCAAGCCTTTGAGTTGTGTGGGTCATCTTCACTCGAATAAAGTGTGCCACTTTGGTCAACCTGTCAGTGATGACCCATATGGCATCATTCCCGTGTCGCGACCGAGGTAGTCCAACAATGAAATCCATCCCTATTTCATCCTATTTCCACTCAGGTATTTTGTTCGGTTGCAGTAGTCCGGCTGGTCTCTGATGCTCAGCTTTTATGCGTTGACATGAGTCGCAACATGCAATGAAGGTGGCTATGTCCCTTTTCATACCGTGCCACCAAAATCTTTCCTGAATATCCTTATACATTTTGGTTCCTCCAGGGTGGATTGAATATGGAGTGGTGTGTGCTTCAGCTAAAATTTGCTGCTTAAGGTCTTCTATGTTTGACACGCAGAGCCTTTCTCCGTACCATAATATTCCTTCATTGTCTATTACAAATTCCAAGGCATTGCCCATACTCAACTTTCTTTTGATGCCTTTGATGCTGGTGTGACCGGGCTGAGCTTCTTTAATTTTCTCCACAAGGTTGGGTTGTATTTCCAAGTTTGATATGGTGCCTTCTGCTACCATTATCAAGTTAAGCTTGGCAAATTCTTGTTGGAATTCGGGACTCAAGCTGTGCAGATTGTTTTCGTCGGAGCTGGGGTTCAGACTAAGGGCATCGGCCACTACATTTGCTTTCCCTGGATGGTAATGGATACCAACATCATAATCCTTTACCAACTCCAACCAACGTCGTTGCCGTAAGTTTAGTTCTGGCTGTGTGAAAATATATTTGAGACTTTTGTGATCCGTATATATTTCACATCGATTCCCAATTAAGAAATGCCTCCATTCCTTGAGTGCATGAATAACTGCTGCCATTTCTAAGTCATGAGTGGGATAATTTTCCTCATGCTTGCGAAGTTGCCTTGAAGCGTAGGCGACAACCTTGCCTTCCTGCATCAACACGCATCCGAGACCCTTTCTGGACGCGTCACAATATACTTCAAAACTCTTGTGTATGTCGGGTACAATTAATACCGGTGCTGTCGTTAACTTCCGCTTTAGCTCTTGGAAACTTTTCTCGCAAGCTTCTGTCCATTCAAACTTCTTATCTTTCTTGAGCAACTGTGTCATAGGCTTGGCTATGGTGGAAAATCCTTCAATAAATCTGCGGTAATATCCTGCCATTCCCAAGAAACTCTGTATGTCTGTTACGCTGGCTGGTGACTTCCAGCCAAGTACGGCCTTGGCTTTCTCTGGGTCCACTGCGATACCGTCTTGGGTCAGTACGTGGCCTAGAAAGCCTACTTGTCTTAGCCAAAATTCGCACTTGCTGAACTTGGCATACAATTGGTGTTTTCTTAGCTCTCCTAGCACAATCCTGAGATGTTCTGCGTGCTCTTCTGGTGTCTTGGAGTATACCAGAATATCGTCGATGAATACCACGACGAACTTGTCCATAAACTTCATAAATACTTTGTTCATAAGGTGAAAAAAATATGCTGGGGCGTTAGTTAATCCAAATGGCATCACTGTGAACTCGTACAGTCCATATCTGGGGGTGAAGGCTGTTTTGTGGATATCTTCCGTTCGTACCTTCAATTGATGGTATCCTGACCTTAAGTCAATTTTTGAGAATACCTTGGCCTGAGCGACTTGATCAAACAAATCGTTTATCCTTGGCATCGGGTATTTGTTTTTGACTGTGACCATGTTAAGTGCTCGATAGTCAATACACAATCTCAGCGTCCCATCCTTCTTTTTGGCAAATAAAATTGGTGATCCCCAAGGCGAGGAGTTGGCTCGAATGTATCCTTTTTCCAGTAATTCCTTTATTTGTTTCTTCAACTCGATCAACTCGGATGGTGCCATGCTGTATGGTTTCTTGTATATGGGGGTGGTTCCTGGTGCTAGCTCAATGCGGAATTCTATTTCTCGATCTGGTGGCATGCCCGGTAGTTCTTCAGGGAATACATCTGGAAATTCACACACTACTGGAACCTTGTTTAGCTCAGAAACGTCCACCTTATTTAATCTCGGTTGCCGGGGTATTTTTCCTTCCTTGGCTGATACTCTTATTGTCTTCCCTTGGTGGTGTGTGAGAATTACGGTCCTGTTGAAATAGTCGATAAAACCCTTATTGGTGGTTAGCCAATCCATCCCTAGGATGACATCCAGTCCTTTATTTTCCAACACAATAAGATTTGCGTGAAACTCCAATCCTTCGAACTCAATGACCACATTCTGACAGTAGTTCTGAGTAACTTGCTGAATCCCAGGGGACTTGATGATCATGGATTTCTCCAAAGGAAGCATCGAAAAATTATTTTGCAAAGCAAAATTTTTCGAAATGAAAGAGTGAGAAGCTCCAGAATCAAACAAAACCATTGCAGGTATTGTGTTGACAGCAAACGTACCGAGTACGATATCTGGAGCATTTTGTGCCTCCTCTTTGGTTACGTGGTTCAGATGACCCTTCCTGTGGTTTTTGGTGGGATTGAAATTGTTTCGCTTGGGCGTGGAATTGTTGCCGCCGTTGTTCGGCTTTGGGGTTGAATTCCTTGGCTTGGGGCACTGTTTGGCCTAGTGCCCTTCTTCTCCACAACCGTAACAAGTAACACCGGGGCGATAGGTGAATTCCTTGTCCCTTGCATGAAAATTCTTGATTGGGCGTGAGACATTGGATGAGGATTTGTGTGTCCCACCCTTTTGAAAATCTGTCTTGCTTTGGTGATTGCGAGTATGGTTAATCTGGTCCCTTTTCTGCTTGCGGATATCTTCCAGAGTGCGTCTCTCATTTTCCAGAGTAATGGCTTTGTCCACCAGTGTTTTAAAATCAGGAAAAGTGTGCACGACCAGTTGGCATTTAAGCGCGGGCGCCCGACCGTCAAGGAATTTCTCCATCTTCTTGATTTCAGTCATACGCTCTTCATTGGCGTAGCGGGACAATAGAGTAAATTGACTGTTGTAATCTTACACTGTCATGTTCCTTTGTTTGAGGTCATCGAACTCTCTCTTCTTGATTTTCATAATACTCTTAGGAATGTGTGCACCACGGAAACCTTCCTTGAAATCATCCCAGGTTATGTCATTTTCGTTGGGATGCATGTGCAGAAAATTCTCCCACCACGATGCGGCTGCTCCTGTGAGATAGTGCGGAGCATATAATACCTTCTCGGGGTCTGAACATTTTACAATAATTAATTTTCTCTCCATATCTCTAAGCCAGTCCTCGGCTTCAAGAGGTTTGTCAGTGTGAGAAAATGTTTGAGGACGTGTCTTCTGTAGCTCAGATAACTTGGAATGCTGCTGATACTGTCCATGGTGATTTCCCATGTTGATGACTTGGTTCATCATTTCCCGATATTGTTGCTGACTCTGCTCATAAAGGCGGCACATTTGTGAAAGTGCCGATTCACTGCCCTGTTGGCTTGACTGTCCCTGAGTGAACTCGTTGCTGGGTTGTGCATCATAATTTTCCTCTGGTGGAATTGGCATGGAGCGAGTCCAAGGACGAGACATTTTTCACTCTGGGGATATATTTGTAAGACCCATAAGAAAAGCGGAAAGAGTCGCAAAAACAAATCCATAAATGCATAGAGCTGGCAAATAAAACTAAATAACCCAGCTTACTTAAGAAATAAACAAATCGACTTGCGCACGGAGAAGGACTGCTCATTACATATCTTACACGTGGGCGGTAATTATACAATACATCACTCAGGACATGCGTACAAAATCCTGACATGTTATTTAGGCTAGTGCACTTCTCCAGATCCTACATGATGCGCAAACAGGCTACTTCTCACCACCTATGTACATATCTTACAAAGCGGTACATTACATGGCAGCTAGGCGTACTCAGGCAGAGATGTTGACGACCTCCTTTGCCCTGCCGAGGGCGAGGCATAGCGAGGTTGGGGACTCGACTTCCTCCTCACTAATGGGCTCCATACGTGTAGTGTTGCGCAGAGTGGACGGAGCGGTTGCCAGGGGCGGAGCAACACGTACAGGTATGGGCGCGAAGGGTGGTGCAGTGCGCGCTGAAGTGGGTGCAATGACTTGGTTGAACTCTTTGGTAGAAGGCAGGCGACGAGTAGGCGTGAAAGATGTTGATGACGAGACAAAAGTCAGTGGCGGTGCAATGGGTAGGAGCTCTCTCCTGTTGGCAGCACAACCATGAACTGAGTCCATGCGGGTAGCTACGAAATCGTCCACCAGGTTGTCGAAGGCTGCCTCCAGGGCCCGGAGATACTCAATGAGCATCTCAAAAGCCTCGTCTCGTTCTCCTCTGGGGCAGGAGTATGCGTAGTGACAGGTGTAAGGCACATGGCACGGAAGATAACGGTAACGACGAGTCTTCATCACGGGGAGGACATCCCTGAGACGAGCTATTGCCTCGCGGGCTGCCATCTGCATAGCATGCCTCTCCATAGGCATGGCTCTTCCCACGAACCGGAAGCGGCGTAACTCACCACGCCCTCCCTTGAACTGCACCGCAGCCTGGTGCATGGTCAGACTGTCGTTGACTCGGTGCTGGCAGAGTGTGAAGACTGGGCGCACGGATGGCCCCATCGCCTCCTGAACGATGAAAGAAAGAAGCTTGACGAACCCATCGGGCATGTTGGCGAAGGTCTGAGACTCGCAGCTGTTGTCGGCCATCTACAAAAGTAGGCAAAAATTCTGCATGGTCAGATCATAAATTTATGCTGACTGACAGAAAATGACTACAATTGCAAAAATATAAATTAGCTCTATCATACTAATAACCAATTAGCGATCGCACCTAGTGGCTTCCTACAGTCAGCCTGGCTCTGGTACCAAGCTTGTCACGACCGGTTTTCCAATAAAAATATTTATTGAGAAACCAATCTTTTGAGTCCAGTATGAGAGAAATCCTCCTCACTGGTAGACAATTTCTTGATACAATAAGCCAGTAGCATAAAATATATTACATGGTCGAACTACGGTTTCTCAACCAAATTATTACAAGCACGCCAATAATTATACATAATGGCGGACATGACACAATGGTGTTGAGGCATACTACTGACTCAAGGATAGGGCGGTGGTGGAGAAACACAGCGGGGAGAGAAATACAAGACTCTAAGTCTATTATCTCATCGAGCGTCGAGGTGAGGCTCGATGAATTTATTTGGTAGCGGAAGCGGATATAAAACAATGACCAAATCCAGGGTCACACGATACTAAATGGGACTCCTCTAGGTGTCGGACTCGCTATCAAACTCTTCATCCATGAGATCGCCTTCGTCAGCATCTGGCCAAATCAACAAGCCAGTGAGTACTTTGAAAGTACTCGCAAGACAGTTCGGACGTAAGATATAACAAATGCATGCATGGATGCGTCATGAATAAATCACCAATGTACATTCAAAAATTAGCATAACAACGTAAGTAAAAGGGAAACGGCGGTAGTCCGCCTGAAATCCCAACAAAACATAAATAACTACCGATCGGGTGTCTGAAGCGACGCCTCGAAAGGTGAACAAATAAATATAAGGAATATGATGCCACAGTCGGGCGTCTTAGCGACACCACATAAAGGGCTTTAAAAGAAATACCACAGTCGGATGTCGGGGCGACATCACAGAAAGGGCTTTAAAAGAAATGCCACAGTCGGACGTCGGGGCAACATCACAGAAAGGGCTTTAAAAGAAATGCCACAGTCGGGCGTCTTAGCGACACCGCATAAAGGGCTTGAAAAGAAAGTAGAATACAACAATGCCACAGTCAGACGTCTGAGCGACATCGTGGAAAGGGCTTTTATTCACAAGTAAATAATACTCATAGTAAACATTTAATTCTTTAGAATAAATGGGTTAGTCCATCCACAGGAGTAATCATTTAACCGGAATTAGCACTCATGCGAATCACCGGAGTCTCTGCCATCAAAACTGACATTTGATTAGGATAAGATAATACGAATTTGGACATGGAATAGATGATTTGGAGGAATATATGACTCTGCAGAGTTTGTACAAAATTTTTCCCACAGCCAACGGAATTCCGTAGTCACGAAGGACTAGTTCCGTTTACGGTATTTCGGAAGAAAACACAGCTAACCAGTACACACCCATCCTACCTCTCGATGCTAGGAATCACCCTAGACATCGTCCAAGAAAAACTTTTGAGACGGGGAGATCACAATCTCGAATAGCATGGGATCAAATTTATATACGCGCGCTCTAAGGGGTGCCCCCTCTCGGTCCCAATCGGAAACACCCATGCCCCCTGACCGGATGACTGGCTTTAATCCAGGGCCATGGAACCATCATCACGGCCTCTCCTTTTGGTGTGTACCAGAAAAGCGGTTTGGAACATACTAAACCATATTCCTTGCGGAAAACATGTGGTAGTACAGGGAAGGAAATGAGAGGAACTGGACCGATACGGTTTGACACTGAAGTCACATAGTCTGGCGTAAGACTGGCATGCTACGACACTGCCATCTCACCCATACTCATGCCAACACATGGCCATTCATACTCACATCCATCCACTTATGGATCATCGAACTCACTTACCTCATTATCGCATAAAATAACGTTCATCGATATGCTTCTCAACATGCCATGAAACAAACTAAATGCAAAACATGCCAAGACACTCATCATATCAAAAGTTCAAACATGCTTGCCTGGTTCAGAGTAGTCGGAGCCTAGCTCGGTGAAGTTCGCGGCTCCGTCACCTCCTTCGGTATCTACGGTATAAAGAAAATATATGCGCTATCGTAAATACCAAGGAGTGCACAAAAAGTATTCCAAATATTTTTCAAATAAATCTGATAAAAAACTAGACAAAATTTTAAAGAGAACAGAAAAAGAATCAATCAAAAATACTCTTCTGATTAAAAGTTATAAAGGTTTTTGCCCAGGGGCTCATCTGTAATGAAACAGAAAGTTTCCAGGGGCTAGCTTATAAAAACAGAAACGCTTCGGCAGAAACTACGCCAGCCCAAAGGGAAAACGCATTTTGCCCGAAGGCGCTTCCAGAAAACGATTCAATAGAGAGGGCAGAGAGGCTGACGGTGGGGTCCCACTCGTCAGGTTTGAACTTTCAAAAAAGGGGGGGGGGCGAAGCTCGTCGGCGCCCAAGAGCCGTGGTGGTCGCCGACGGCGATCCACGGCGAGGCAGGGGGATCAGAGGGTACCTCCATGCTCAGGGTGCCATTCCACGTCGGTTGGTGGTGGTGGTGGTCACCGGCGAGTACCACGTCGACGGCGAGCTTTGCTCCAGCGGACGGCGGCTCGGGTGGTCGAGGGACTCGTCGGAGAGGGCTGCAGAGATCAAATTGAAGAGGGGTTAGGCTTCTGGTAGCTAGAGGGGGTAACGGACGGGGTTTGGGCGCCGGAGATGGCCTCACCGGAGCGAATCGTGGTGGAGGCCGAGGCGGATCGGGGCGGCCGCAGTTGGGGGAGGAGACCTCCTCGAGGACCTCCTAGTGGCCTGGTGGGGCATTGGTGAGGAGTGGTGATGATGCGTGCACGAGGGTGAGCTCGGGGGCCCTTTTTATAGGCGGCCCGAGGTGGTTGCCGTGAACGGGGGTCTCCGGCGAGTGATTACGGCAGTGCCGTGGTTGGGCAGTGGGATTAGGGGCTTGGGCATCGCCGTTGAGGTCCACCGGTCCCATTTAGGTGCTAAACGGGCTGGGATTTGGTGCTATGGGCGAGCTCGACGGAACGGGGGTGGCGCGGCCCGTCGGCGGCAGGGAGCACGTTCCGTGCTTGCCGGGCCACAGCGACGGTGCCACGGGCGTGCGCTGGCATGGCAGGGACACGCGGAGAGCCATGGGGTGTTGGGTGGCGCCGGGTGGTGTGGCGAGAGGGCTCGGGCCCTTGTTGGCCGCCATGGAAGGTGCAGCCACCGCAGAAGCTTCCAACGCCGGCGAGGCTCGTCGCTACCGACGCCAGGGATCGGCCAAGCGTGCGTGCGGGGTGCTGGCCAGGGAGAAGAGGCTGCGTGCAACGCGCCAGGGCGCACTGTGGCCGCGTGATCGAGTCTGACGAAGGGAAAACGACTAATCTCTGAACTTTCTGAATTTTGAACAGCAACAGTGCATGCAAGGTGCTCGACAGAATGAATTTGGCCTCTGGTGATTTTTCCTTGAGCTGATTTTTGGTGGAGTGGCTTCTCATTGCTCCAGTAGGCTGCATGATTTTTGGTGGAACTTTTGGAGGAGTGTAGATATGAATTTCATCAAATTTGGCAAATCTGGTCCAAACTTGCAGAGACTGAATTTTGAAAAATTTGAAAAGAGGAGGAGTGGATCAAGATGGTTCTGGGTTGTGGGTACAAAGGACTATCCAAGAGAGTTGGTTTGAGGTCAAAAGTCAAATGCAAAAGGGCACTTGCTTTGAAAATCACTCAGGCTCCAAAAAATTTCAGAATTGATTTGAGAGGAAAAATAATTAGAATAAAATCCAAAACTTGCTTGGATTAGTTGGGAGAGATAACTTAGGTTGATCACAAGGTGTAGGGGATGTTTTGGAGGGGTTTTACCACATGGGCAAAAATGCCAAGTCATGGGTGGTTTCCAAGATATGAAAATCCCAAGTTTTCATAGAGTTCTTTTTAAAAGAAGAAGATTAAACTCCCAAAATAAATTTGAGAGGGAACCAATAGAGAAGAAGTTTCAAAAGATTCAAACACCAATGTTTGAAAAAATAGAATCCTTGCCAAAGCAAAGGAAGTTTTTAAGAGGAAGGTTTTCTGAAAGAAAATTTAAATGGCCTCTTTTCAAGGAAAACCACAAGGTTTTTGATAAAAACCAAATTAAAATTTTGGAGTGTCACAGCTTAGTAACCTTAGGGCCTTCAGTCGGCTTGTTCATCTTCAGCTTCTTGCTGGGCTTGGCTATTCCGCTGAAAGTAAGACACGTGAAGATGCTAAAATATCAGTCTGTAAAGTGATAAAAACAAAGAGGTTAAATGTTCTCGCCCAGGAGCAACTTTGAAGAGAGGGATCTGAGTACCAGTAGAATCGCTGGAGGAAGAATGAGAGGTTCCCTGATAATTTGTGTCAGAAGGAGTAAGCGGTTGACGGATAAGACCCGCTTTAGCAAAAGAGAAGTTTCAGTTTTGAGGCACCTCTGCTCGGCGTTTGCGAGGGACCAGCGTATTGGGCAAGCCAACATGAAGCTCTCCCCCTCTGCTGTTCCGGGTTGTACGTCGAGGTTCATGCTGTTGTTTCTTCAAAATAGATTTTGGATCCAAGTAAGCTAAAGGGTGAGAAAACCTTACTTTCTGGGTCACGTGCCGAACTTTCTGTCTTGGCAAAGGCTGAGTCAGAGGAAATAATACTTACCTCCGCAGCATTTGCCTGGCTACTCTCCGCGTCATCCTAATAGAGGTTAGCGTCAATAAGATGTACAAAAAAGGAGGCAAGGGAGTCAATTTCTACCTCCGACTCCTCATCATTCAGTGCAAATAGTTCTGTGGTATTTGTCTTCTTCTTGGCGGGTCTCTTGGAAGATTTGGTTTTATCTCTGGCCTTTTTGGCCGGCTTTTCTTGCAGTTTCTTGCTCCAGAAGGACGAGTCAGCCTGAAAAAGAAGCAAGTAAAGATAAGGAATGGGCAGTTCAGTATAAGTAATGGTTAAAGGAAAAATTGGTTTAAGGCACTTACATCTGGAGTCGGGTTAAGAGCGCAGAATGGGTTCAGCCCTGTTTTGCTGCAGGTCTCTAAATTCTCATTGAGCAGTGTCTTAGTCATGTCATTAATTTCCTTGTCTTCTAGACGTGTTTGACATTAACGATGTGGATGTTTGACATCACAAGTGTACTCACACATTAAGCCGGACCAGCGGCTCAAAGGTATGATCCTGCAGGCGACACAACATCAAACCAAGTCAACTCCGGTCAGTCCATTGGCTAGCAAGGCCCTTACCTTTGAAAAGGTAGGCATATACTTTGCACGTTCAATAGTGGTGAGCCGGTCTGGAAGTGGATGTTTTGGGCTAAGCCGGCAGTCATGAAAACCTGGCAAAGGATTTTTCATCTGATGGAGATGTGTCTTGGCAATAAAACCAAGTATGATTCTAGTCCTTCGGGTGACTGGGAAGTGCTGCTGCGGGGAAAATAGCATCTCTTCGTCTCTGAATTGAAATGCCACCAAGTTCTAAGCAAGGTCCATCTATGAACTCGGTCTGGCGGTTCAAATAATAGTACTCTCAAAAAACATCAACATTGGGCTCTTATTGAAGGTAAACTTCACAAAATGCTTGAAAGTTGCAGATGTTGGAGATGGAGTTGGGTCCAATGTCTTGAGGGTGAAGCTTGAAAAAGTGCAATATATCGTGAAAGAATTTTGATCCGGGCGGTGAGAAGCCGCGGTTCATATGATCAACAAAAATAACAACTTCGCCTTCCTTTGGCTGTGGTCTAACCTCTGTTCCTGGGGCTCGCCAGTGAATAACATCTTTGGTAGATAGGAAGCCCACTTGAACATATTTTGTAAGCGTCTGCTCAGTGACAATGGAGGGAATCCAATCGCATGAGGTAATAGTTTTAGTCATCTTTGACAATGAACGCCTGAGAAATATAGTATGGTGGATCAATGTTGTGAGGAAGAACCGCCCGATGTTTTCAAAGTTCATGTTTAAGTTGGCCATTTTGACTATCGATACTCAATTGGTAAGCCGACTAAGGTTCTGGCGGGTTACAGAAGATTGATGGTTAAGCCGCCTGACAAGTGAATGGCGGGTTAGATAACAATCAAGACAGTTGAAATTTTGTAAGTGTGAGAGAAACAGGTTCCACAATTTGCGGTTATATTTATGGATCTACAACAGTTAAAAAAGAGTAATTTCTAACCCTAAATATGACGGTGGAGACACATACGAGCTGGGGTTTGAATCTCAGAAAGACATGATGCATTTGTGATTGGAAACGGATGCTAAAACTCCTACTGCGCAAATCTCATATTAGTTTTCGGATCAAACTAAGTGATTGGCAGAGAAGCTACAACGAACACCGATGAACCAAGGAAAACCTAATGCGGATTGAGAATAAGTGGAGATAAGTACTTGTTGATGCCGATGAACAGCGGAAGGGCGCCGCGATCTCTGGTTACAGTCAAGTTGATGCAGCGGCCTGGGTCAGAGTTGTTGAAGAAGGTCGATGGCAGCGGCGGAGTTCGTCCTGCAGCGGTCGGCGCGAGGACGACGGAGAAGAAGAGGCAGAGGCAGGGGTAAAAATGAAAAAATCCCCCTGTCTCTATTTATAAGGGAGTGATAAGATGGCACATGTAGAAATTGAGGAGGCAAAATTATTATGCTAACAATGCAGGCACCTCGATTTTCGGGAGGCCCATTTAGATAAAGATCCGTTGAGATATCCTGGGCCTTTGTCACGCCCTGATTTTTGGCCCTTTCTTTTTCTTTTAATTTTCTGAGATTTTTCCTTGAGTTTTCCTTTTTCGTGGCTATGAGGTCTGGAAACGAGAGAAGATGACCTCTTCTTCCTTTTCAGAGTGGCTTGTCATCCTCAAATCCTTCCCAAGACCCTGTCATTTTCATCTTGTACCAACCCCAATATTCTTTTCCTTGGGATTATTTCCTTTTTCTTCTAAAGGAATAACCCTCTCTGCCCTAGGTTGTGAAGCAACCTATATTTCCATCACTCCTAAAATTCCCAAATAATTCTAATAAATATTTTGGGTCATGTCTTCCTTTGGTATGGCAAAACTTTTCATTTCCATGTTAAAAAATAATCCTCAAATAATTCTTTTCCTATTCTGTCTTGAATGGCAGTTTGTGAAGCAAGTTCCATTTAACTTTTCCCAATTGACCCCAAACTTTTGGAAACCTTTTCATGTCCAAATCATTACCTCACTCCAAAATTAAACTTCATTTGCCTAGTAAATATTCCTGAGCAATTTTACAAAGTTTCTGTCAGGTAGAAGCCATTGTGAAGGAAGTACTAGCTAGGTTAATTAAAATGAGTTGCATTTTGCACACTCCTTCATGTGCTCATATAATCCCACTCCTCCAATTTTAACCTCCATAAAATCATTCATCTTAGCACACCTTCAAATCTTTGTTTCTGTCCAAATTTTCAGTTTGTGAAGAAAGTATATTTTATCTTGCTCCATTATGGCTGAAATTTTTTCCAGGATCTTCTGCTACCCATATAACCTATCTCGACAAAATTTGGGCTCATTTCATGTAGCCATTTTCCCTCATGAGTTTCCCAAAGTTTCTGCCCAAAATGAAGCATTGTGAAGCAAGTACCATTTTGGTGTATCCATTTGGTATGAAACCTTTACAGTGACTTCATATTCTTATATAACCCATCTATTACAAATTTAAGCTCAATCCAAGCTAGTATGTGAGTGCTCTTCAAAGTTTGCTATTCTGGTCAGTATGGCACTTTGCACTACAAGTACTAGCTAAACCCCTTTGTATGAGCTGAAACCCTACCATCTTAATTACCTTAGTGAGTGATAAACCCATTCAAATATCGGTATAATCCACACGAACAATCCTCTGCAGGTGGCATCAAACACCTTGTTGTTCAGCTGGTTTGGAGCAAAACCAAAATCTCTTCTTTGCCCCTGCCCTTCATTTTTCCTTCCTTGGAACTCAGGGTAGAATTGTATATCTCCCAAACATTGTTTTATAGTCCAGAGCACGGGCCTTGGTTGTATGCACACGGTGATCACAGAGCAGACGTGCCAAATCGCGCGCTCTGGAGTGTTCCCGCCCCTGTTCTCGTCCGTTCCCTCCTTGTCTCGACATCCCTCCATGTCCTGGAGCTAGCCCATGAGCCCCTGCACCGCTCTGCATCGCTGCCCCGTCCTGTTTCGCCGCCGTGCTGCATAGCTCTCTGCTCCCCCATTTGTCCGGTCGGCCGGAGGTTCTCGAGCGCTCCCGAGCTCTCCCTCGGCTATATATAGCCCCTCCATGGTTTTCCGCAGCTCGTCCACCCCTCCCCCTCTCATCTAACTTCCCGGAGTAGCTCCACACCAACGCGGATCGCCATGGCTGCCTCGGTCTCCGCTTGCTTCCGGCGAGCCCGAGCCACCTCTCCCCTCCTTTCCTCCACCTTTAGCTTCCCCACTCGCCGGAGATCCCCTCCACCACCTCAAGCTCTCGTCGGAGCCACCATGGCCGTGCCTCCCCAAGTTCGGTCGGCGCCCCCTGCTCCCTGCCTTCGCATGGCACCGTCACTCCGGCCCTCCCCGGCGCCTGTTCTCCCTTTGGATGGGCGCGTCGCAGCTCCTCGAGGCTGCTGGTGCCTTCACCTCCACCGAAGACTACCGGAGTTAGCAGGCCCAACCCTAGCCGCGCCCTTCCCCTCCTCCTCCGTGCGGCGGCGGGCGTCTGAGCTAACGCCGCTACGGCCTTTCCTCGGCGCGCATGAGGCCCTGGTTGGATGCGGCACTCCCTCCCTCACCCACTAGTGCCGTCAGTTCGGCCGGAGACAGCCTCAGTCGCCGGGACACGCTGGAGTACGCCCGGCCCCGACCACCTCTGTTCTCGCAATCGGGAGGAAGCAGAAGCAGACGTGAGAGAGAAAGAGGATAAGGCGGGCCTCGCATGTCAGTGGCCCAGCCGGCCCACTCACGTGGATAAGTGGATGCGCACTTCAGGAAATACATCTTCATTGGTCCAAAGCATATTCTAGAGCTCTTCAGGCATAAGTGCGCTTTCCTTGATCCGAAAACGTATTATGTTCCTATGTGCTTTATCTCAAAACCTCCAAGGGCCTGTCTGTGAATATTTGTTTTATAGATTGGTCCCTGGACTTCCAACGTCCGTATCTTTTCAACCACAACTCCAAATAAGGTGATTACAAAGCCCACTTCTTCATCTCATCGAGCCCGTCATGTTGGTACCATTTTCATAATGTGTTCACACAGTGAAAATGGCCTTATTGCCCTTGCCCCTAATCATCCCCCTTCGAGAGAGAAACCTTTTCGGCGATTCGTTCCACGATCATTCCGCACTTCTCCCCGATGTATTCTTCATCCCCAGGCAAGCCACGACAACCACTTGCATGATAGTCATGCAGTAGCCATGGTTTTCTACTTGAACATTTAAAAAGTGCTTGTTTGTCTGCAACTATTATCGTTGTTTCGGTACTGCTTATAGTTTCATCTTCATGCTATGTTCGTATGCACCTGGTTATCATGTACTCTTGCTAGTATTACTTTCATATGGCATACTTGGTAGTAGTAAATGTTGGTGTTGGTCATGTTCTTCGGTGCATGACCATCGTCTGCTACCGAGTACCGTTGATATGCATGGTCCTTTGCATCTAGCTAGTTATATGCTTACTTGGTAGTATTCTTGATATGTTCTTGCTTAGTATTTATTGTTGATGCTAGGGGTCATGTTATGCTATGAGTAGTGTTATACTTGTGATGTTCATGCTAGTCAGTATGCCATGCTCATTCGGATATATGCTTTATTGTTGTTGATATGCTTGATGATTATGTTGCACCCCCATGATTATGTTGATATCATGCTCATGCATTGTAGTTGCATCATGTTATTTTAATATGGCTCAGCATCATTTGCATTCAAGTTTAATTGGACTTAAATGAACTTGAACAACTATTGGCTGAGTCATGGTACCACCATATCGAGCTGACCAGTGCAACCACATTTTCCTTTTACGGGAAAGTCCTAACTGGGTCTATTGTCATGCCTCTCGCTGATGCCTCCAATGAGGGAAGGTTATGCGCGGGCGCTACCTTGGCCGGGTAGGACGGCATAAGCCTTGTTTGCCCGAGTTGTTTGCGCACTTTTGTCCCCGTTTGGGACTGTTTATGTTTTTCCAGGATGGTGGCCGTTGATGTCTTTTCTAGGCACGGGGCCACCCATGACTTATCTCAGAGGGGAGTTGGTCGGAGTGGCTGAGGGAGTCCTGGATTAGGGGGTCCTCGGATGGCCGGACTATATACTTTAGCCGTACTATTGGACTATGAAGATACAAGATTGAAGACTTTGTCTCGTGTCTGGATGGGACTCTCCTTGGCGTGGAAGGCAACCTTGGCAATATGGATATGTAGATCTCCTCCCTTGTAACCGACTCTGTGTAACTCTAGCCCTCTCCTGTGTCTATATAAACCGAAGGGCTTAGCCTCTACAATCTCGTGGTAGATCAACTCTTGTAATACTCATATCATCAAGATCAATCAAGCAGGAAGTAGGGTATTACCTCCATCGAGATGGCCCGAACCTGGGTAAACATCGTGTCCCCTGCCTCCTGTTACCAACCGCCTTCATAGTCTAATAGTCCGGCCGATGGAGATAGTCCGGCTGTTTGGAGACCCCCTAATCCAGGACTCCCTCACTTATCATTTTGGCAAGAACAAGTGCCATCAACTTCCACATCTTGCACTAGTTCAAGGAGTCACAAACCCTCTTGTTAGTAAGACAAGGGACAAGGTAACCTAAAGCTTTCATAGACATCATCTTGTGTGTGCATCACTCTATGTCTATGGATATCCTTGTTTTTTCCTTGTGGGACTAACCCGTGTAGGTATTAAAACTGCAATTCACTCCAAAGGATAGCTCCGAATGATCTACATCAACTTAGAGCATCCACATCTTCAACACCTACATGAAGTCATCATCGACAAAACCCAAGGTTAGTTCATCCCTCTTAGGGGGGATCTCACATCTAGGGGGAGCTTTACTCTAACAATTGAGTTAAAGAAACTCTAATGGTGTGAAAACAACAACGCTTTATGTAAAAGTGGTAACCCCACTTGTGCATAAACGATGAGTATGACCTATGATCAAATGTTCTCATTTGACTCCTAAGTCAATATACTCATATATAGATGACCTAGTCATCGCAAATAGCTTGATAGATGCTAGAATTGTTTGGGCATGCTTTGCCACATATTTCATTTGTCATTTTATTGTGTGAGCATGATGGTTGCATAATTTACTCATTCGAGGACAACCACTTGTTGTTTTGATTGATTGGTTTCCTTTTCTCTTCGCCAAGTGGATGCACAAGAATGCCTAAGAACCTTCTCTAGCTATCTATGCTTTTCTCGTCTCAAACTCTATTCATGCTGCATCACAAAGTTTGATCAAGTCAGATTCGAACCACTATGTGTGAGGAGCACTCGGAGTCCCTGATTCGTCATAGACTTAAACTTCCAAAACTTCTTTGTGTGTTTTGGTCTGACCGATTCATCCATTTCGGTCATACCGAGATCACTAAGTCGTTCTAGGTTTTCAATCTCGCTGCAACCGATTCGAACTTTTCGGTCACACCGAGTTTCAGTAACTGCTTGCAGTTATGAATCTCGGTGCCACCGAGTTGTTCCACTTGTTCACACCGATAGGGTCGGGCTATATATATCCACGGGCAAAATTTTGGAAATTTTCTCCGAACTCTTTCGCACGTGCTTAGCCCGCTCTAACTCCAGGGTCTCCGGATCGTCCTCCTCGTCGCCAATTGCCTCCTGCCGCTGGTCTCCGCCACCGTCAACGGGAATCATCCCCGCCGTTGCCGCCGTAGCAAGTTCATCGCCAAACTAGGGTATGGACTTGAACTTTGTGCTGTTCTAACTCCGATTCCCCAGCACATTGCTTTGCCATGAATCTTGCCATGGTTGAAACCATTCTATCCATCGAAAACACTCCGTAGTTTAGTCGTGAATTGAAAATTTAGGGTTAGGTTTCCGCCGAAACAATCTCGGACCGACCGAGCTGGTGAAATCGGTTCCACCGATTTTTCTTAGGCCATTGCACATGTGATTCTCGGTCTGACCGAGAATTGCAAATCGGTGTGACCGAGTTCAGCACTTTGTGAAACCCTGGCAGTCTTGGTGCCACCGAACTATGACTCGGTCTAACCGAGTTCACTAGTTTAGGTTCCAAAACCTGCATCGATATCACCGAGTTTGCAAATCGGTAGATCCGAAATGCTTTCTGTGGAAAACTAAAACCAAGTTTTTAATTCATTCTTTTGCAAAAACCTCTGTATTTTGTGATGCTCGTCCACTCTACCTCATCTATAATCTATTCACAGGGTCTGCTGTCAGTGTTTGCATCATGTCAGATCATAGTGAGAGTCCGAACAAGTCATAGGAGCAGGTTTACTTGAGTGAGGGCACTAGTCCCTCTACCAGCTCAGATGATGGCAGCAGGAGCACACCAAGCAATCTGCCAAAGGCTGCCACCAGGGCCAGCAAGAAAAGAACCTCAGAGTCAGAGGATGAGAACTATGTGGTTGAGGAAGAAGAAACCACCTCAAAGAGGAATGTCCTGAAGAAGGAATATGGCACAGCTGCTGCCACCATGCCAGGAATGAAGCAAAAGGTTCCTGCCAAGAGAGCTCCAATGTCTAAGGCCAGAGCATCTACTCAAGAGACTTTGGGATCTGCACCCAAAGAGCAGGTTGTGGCAGAAAAGAAAAGGAAGGAAAGGGTCAAGAAGACCACTGCCAGAGTGCTTGGAAGATCTTCAATCATGAAAGACTCTGAAGAAGAGGAAGAGAAAGAGGATGCTGCACCAGCACCTAAGGCACAGAAACTTATGGGAGATGCCATAAGATCAGGGGCTGCTTCATCTAAGCCCAAAGGAACTTCTAAGATAGCTCCTCCAAAACCCAAAACTTCACCAAAGAGGAGTCCCAGGAACATTCCAGCTGCTGAGAAAAACAAGGCCCCAGTGCCTGAAACTGTTGCTGAAGAAGAAGATGACGAGACACATGTTTTGAGGAAGTTAAAGCCAAAAATTCTAGATCATAATGATGCTCATCCTGTAGCAGAAAACGTGAAGATCAAGAAGGACTCAGGATTGAGGATATGGAGAGAGTGAGATCCATATGCCACCAGAAGGAGATCTGCTGTGGACTACAGGTTCCATACCAAAGAACAGCAGGATTTTTATGAGACAGTGTTGCTTGACAAGAAACCAATAGTATGTGACATGAGATGGGTCAACCGGGAGTATATCAAGGAGAATGAAGAACATTATCCAAGAGTATATGACAGTTTCAAGGCTTGTGGAGTTGATGAGTTTGTGGCTCAGAAGCTCACAAAGTGGAATGATGAGCTTATCATGCAGTTCTACTCCACAGCTCACTTCTACCCAAATGGCAAGATAGTCTGGATGTCTGAAGGCACTAGATACCAGTCCATAGTTGCAGAATGGGATCAATTGATCAATGCTCCTGAGGAGAATGAAGATGACTTGGATGTCTATGCCAAGAAGAAGAAGGATCACAACACCATGGCACACATGTACAAGGAGATCCCAGATGCTGCTCTTGAGACACACAAGTTTGGATCTGTACATTACCTTCTGTCAGGCTTGCCAACTATCAACTAGATTCTCAAGCACACTCTTCTGCCCAAGTCTGCTGATCATAGAATGATCAGAGGCCACTCCATCAATCTGCTACATATATTTGATGTGCCACAAAAGTTCAAGGTCATGAGTCTTATGGTTGAAACTATCAAGAGGACAGTTGCTGACCAAAAGAGAAGCGTTGGGTATGCACCACAGATCCAGGAGTTGATTAACTCCAAGATGGGCACTGGCACATACTTGTTTGACAAAGAGCACATGCCTATCTATCCAAACTTTGAGGACAACCAAGTGGTCATGAATGAGGATGAACCATCTTTTGTGCATGTTCAAGCAAAGAGGGAGAAGGCAAAGGCTGAGAAAGCTGCAAAGATGCCAACCATGGAAGAGGCATCTCAGTATCTTCTGAAGAGCATGCAAGGATTGAGAAAGGGATGGCCACCCTGACTCAAAACGAGGAGAGCTTGGAAAGTATCGTGGAGCAGAAGTTCTATGACATGGATGTGAAGGTAACTGAGATCCAGTCTGTTGTGGATCAACTTCAGGATGATATGCAGGAGAGGAAGGGAAAGACAACCACCGATGCATTTGCCAGAGTGCGTAGAGCTCAGAGATCTGCTGTAGTGCCTGTTCCAGCCACCAGAGCAACTTCATCTACACCAGCTAAAGCTTCAGTGCCACCAGCTCCAGCACCTACTCCATCAGCTCCATCTACATTGTCTGAAGCCTTCGTTCTTGGAGTTATCCGGACACCACCACCTGAAGACCAAGCCTGAGAGAAGATTTAGTGCTATGCATTTTCTAGGAACTTTTTGGTAACTTGTTGCCAAAGGGGGAGAAAAATGTATAAATCATAGGCTTCGAGAGAGAGCGTTGCTTTTTTATTCTCTCTTGCTTTGGTGGTTGAACTTTATTTGCTTTGCTTGTTTGAGATACTTTCTGTTTGTGTGATACTTGGATGATCATGTGTGTTTGATCATATGCTACATTAATGCTTGTTGGATGACATTATCATTTTATCCCTATATGATCATTCACTTTGCTTGGTGATGAGTGCATGTATTTAATTATTATCATTTTGAGCGCTCCACCAAGATGTATGTGACATGGAAGAGTAACCCATGAGCCTAATTCTATGTGCATTTGCAGTCCAAAGCAAATCATAAACTATGCACAAGTTTAGGGGGAGCTCTTGCTTTTCACATACTTCTCAAAGCGACAATGTTTTTCACTCTTATTATCATTCGTCGAAGCTTTGATCTATGTTGTCATCAATTACCAAAAAGGGGGAGATTGAAAGTGCAACTATCCCTAGGTGGTTTTGGTAATTCCTATCAACATATAGCTCATTGAGCTAATATTATTCCAACATTAATATTTCAGGAAAAGCTCAATGAATGGCATGAAATGGATGAGGAAAGTGGACCCCTCAAAATACTAAGGACAAAAAGATTGGCTCAAGCTCAAGACTCTACATTTTATATTTTAGTGATCCAAGATCACATTGAGTCTATAGGAAAAGCCAATACTATCAAGGAGGGATGAGGTGTTGCTTGATGAGGTTCTTGCTTCATAGTGCTTAGTGATATGCTCCAAAACCCTCAACTACCTTCCCACATCCACATATGACCTAAACCAAAAGTTAAACTCGGCCCCACCGATTATTTCTATCCAGCGCCACTGAGTTCAGATGTCATAGCCACTGCCACAAACCCTAGGCAAATCGGTCTCACCGATAGGGATCTCGGTCACACCGAGATGGGGTTGTAATCTCTCTGTTTCCCTTCGTAACGTTTCGGTCCTACCGAGATGAGTGATCGGTCCCACCGAGATTGCAATGTAAACTCTCTGTTTCCCTTTTGTAACATTTCGGTCCCACTGAAATGAGCAAATCGGTTCCACCGAGTTTACCTGACCAACTCTCTGGTTAGCTTATTACCAAAATCGGTCCCACCAAGTTTGTGTAATCGGTCACACCGAGATTACGTTATGCCCTAACCCTAACCATATCGGTCCTACCGAGTTGCATCTCATTCCCACCGAAAATCCTAACGGTCACTAGGTTTGCTAAATTGGTCCGGCCGAGTTTCTCAATTCGGTCTCACCGAGATTGGTAATTTGTGTGTAACGGTTAGTTTTTGTGTGGAGGCTATATATACCCCTCGACCCCCTCTTCATTCTTGGAGAGAGCCATCAGAATATACCTACACTTCCAATACACATTTTCTGAGAGAGAACCACCTACTCATGTGTTGAGGCCAAGATATTCCATTCCCACCATATGAATCTTGATCTCTAGCCTTCCCCAAGTTGCTTTCCACTCAAATCTTCTTTCCACCAAATCCATATCCTGTGAGAGAGAGAGTTGAGTGTTGGGGAGACTATCATTTGAAGCACAAGAGCAAGGATTACATCATCAACACACCATTTGTTACTTCTTGGAGGGTGGTGTCTCCTAGATTGGCTAGGTGTCACTTGGGAGCCTCCGACAAGATTGTGGAGTTGAACCAAGGAGTTTGTAAGGGCAAGGAGATCACCTACTTCGTGAAGATCTACCGCTAGTGAGGCGAGTCCTTCGTGGGCGATGGCCATGATGGGATAGACAAGGTTGCTTCTTCGTGGACCCTTCATGGATGGAGCCCTCCGTGGACTCGCGCAACCGTTACCCTTCGTGGGTTGAAGTCTCCATCAACGTGGATGTACGATAGCACCACCTATCGGAACCACGACAAAAACATCCGTGTCTCCAATTGCGTTTGAATTCTCCAAACCCTTCCCTTTACATTCTTGCAAGTTGCATGCTTTACTTTCCGCTGCTCATAGACTCTTTGCATGCTTGCTTGAATTGTGTTAAGATTGCTTGACTTGTGCTAAGATAGCTAAAATCTGCCAAAGACTAAAATTGGGAAAATGATAGATTTTTAATTGGTCATGTAGTCTAATCACCCCCCTCTATACATACTTTCAATCCTACAGCTCGGAACTCGCCGAGCAGATGGATCCGATGGAGCTCTCTTCTTTGAACGAGCTCTTGGGTCGCATCGCCGCCTTGGGAGTCGCCACAGATTATGACCAGATCAGGCTTAAACCCTACCAAAGGGAGACTAACTCTCCGCTGGTCACCCATCAGATAGCGGTGGTGGAGGAGCAACGCAACGATTCTTCCTCTATCTTGAGGACAATATATGTCCGAATTCCCGAGCTCTTTAAACCGAATACCCATCTACGGGAGGACATGGCCCAAGTTTGAAACCTAGAATCAGGCAGTGGACCTATTGGGCAAATTCCCGGAGCCCGAACTTTCAAGATCAGAAACTCCGGCGCTCCAGGGTCTCAGATCGGGTCAGGGTTCAGACCTAAATCTACCCACCCACACAGATATAAGTGATCTTTCCCATATTAGACAAGAGCCCCAAGAAACAGTACATCACTATTGGGCCAGGTTCCTCCTTGTAATGAGCAAGGTCAAGGACCATCGCGAGGAAGACGCAATTTCTTTCTTTTGCAAAAATTGCACGGACAAGGGAATCCTCACCGCCATAAGTCGCCGTGACATAGCACACTTCGCTGACTCGGCGGCCATAGTACAGAAATACTGTGTGATGGAAAGCGCCTGGAAAACCCAGACAAAATTCTGGGATCCTCCGGCTCTCACTAAACCCCCAATCCGAACTAAAAGGGTGTACTCTCATAAGTCAACGATACAATTACAAAAAAACAAAAGCCCACTACAGGGCGTGGAACCGTATTGGAGGGATGGCTCAACGGGCCATGCAAAATTCACAGTACAACGGATACCATACCAACACGTAGCCTTAGAGCATGTTGGGTACTCCGGCAGGTGGCCAAGAGCGGTGAGGATATCCTCATCAACAATACCGCAAAGCACCATCTCGTGGAGAACAATAATACAGTATTGACAGTCTTCGAGACCTTCGCCTCAAATAATAGGCGCAAGCGAGCACTCTGCAGCCTTGCCGAAGTCTGCCAAGTAGCAGCAATAAATCCATGGAGCGATACGGCTATCACCTTTAATGCCAGTGACGACCCTAAATTCCAGACAGCCCAAGCACCAGCCGCCTTGGTCCTTAGTCCAACTGTGGACGGCTTCCAACTTACCAAAGTGCTCATGGACCGCGGCAGTGGATTAAACCTCATCTATGAGGAAACTCTTCGAAAAATGGAAATAGACAGAAGCCGCATTGAGCAAAGCAGCACGACCTTCAGAGGAATCATCCCTAGTCGGGAGGCATGATGTGCTGGCAAAATCACACTAGATGTGGTATTCGGCACGTCGGAGAACTATAGGTCTGAAGAAATCATATTCCAAGTGGCCCTGTTCAATAGCGGATACCACGCCATTCTAGGGCGGGAGGCATTCACGATCTTCCAAGCTATACCCCATTACGGATACATGAAGCTCAAAATGCCCGGGCCCAATGGAATCATCACTCTAGCTAGTGATCCGGACATAACACTCTGCGCCGAAAATAAAACAGCCACACTAGCCCTCGAGGCGTTATCCGAAGCCCTCGCGACCGAGGAATTAACTACGCTGCCCTCCACAGTGGACAGGGACGACGTGATACTCGACAAAAGATCCAAGTCCACCTCTTTTAAACCAGCGGAGGAAATAGTCAATTTCCAAGTCCATCCAACGTACCCTACAAAAATAGCATCCATCGGGGCACAGTTAAACCCCACGGTAGAGCCGCGCAACGGGAGTTCTTGCGCGAGAATTGGGACATCTTCCCGAGGCATCCATCAGACTTGCCAGGAATCCCATGCAGGCTGGCCGAGCATAGCCTTAATATCCTAAAGGTATTCAAGTCGGTCAAGCAAGCCCTCCGGCGTTTCTCGGAGCCTAAGCAACAAGCCATGGGAGAGGAGCTAGCCAAGTTACTGGAAGCCAGATTCATCTGAGAAATAAAACATCCAGACTGGCTAGCCAACCTGGTGATGGTACCAAAGAAGGACAAATCCTGGCGCATATGCGTCAGCTTCAAGGACCTTAATAAGGCTTGCCCAAAGGATCCCTTCCCCCTCCCTCGCATTGATCAAATTATAGATGCTACCGCAGGACACGACTCATTGTGTTTCCTCGACGCATACTCCGGATACCATCAAATTAAGATGGCGGAGTCCGATCAAGCCGCAACGGCATTCATCACTCCATACGGCCCCTTCTGTTTTAACATCATGCCTTCCGGGCTCAAAAGCGCCGGTGCAACCTATCAACGCATGATTCACACATGCTTGGAGACACAGATTGGCAAAACAGTGGAGGAATACGTAGACGATGTGGTCATTAAAACCAGAAACAACGAATCCTTAATAGACGACTTGAGGCTCATGTTCGACAATCTCCGAACATACGACATTAAGCTCAACCCAGAAAAATGCGTCTTCGACATGCCCACCGGAAAGATCTTAGGCTTCATTATCTCCAATAGGGGAATCAAAGCAAATCCGGCTAAAATCCAAGCTCTGTCACAGTTGGCCATCCCAACAGACCTCAAGCAAATCGAGAAACTAACTGGATGTGTGGCTGCGTTAAGCCGCTTCATCTCCCGATTAGGAGAAAAGGCACTGCCTCTTTATCTCCTTCTACGATGCATGGAACACTTCGAGTGGACGGATGCAGCCACGGCCGGATTAGAAGAAATAAAATCCGTTTTGGCCACAAACCAAATCTTGGCCGCACCTAACGTCCGCGAACCAATGCTGCTATATATAGCGGCGGCACAGCAAGTTGTAAGTGCAGTACTCGTCGTTGAACGAGAGATGGATGGACATAAGTTCCCGCTTCAAAAGCCGGTAAACTATGTATCCACTGTCCTCACTCAATGCAAATCACGGTACCCAGACTATCAAAAGATAGCCTATGCGGTATTCATGGCATCCCGGAAACTATGACACTACTTTCAAGAGTGTTCAATTACGGTGGCCTCTGAAGTGCCACTCAACGACATAATAAACAACTGTGAGGTCACAGGCTGGATTGCTAAATAAGCTATTGAGCTTGAGGGAGTCCTGGATTAGGGGGTCTCCGGACAGCCGGACTATATCCTTTGGCCGGACTGTTAGACTATGAAGATACAAGATTAAAGACTTCGTCTCGTGTCCGGATGGGACTCTACTTGGCGTGGAAGGCAAGCTAGACAATACGGATATGTATATCTCCTCCTTTGTAACTGACCTTGTGTAACCCTAGCCTTTTCCGGTGTCTATATAAACCGGAGGGTTTTAGTCCGTAGGACAACTTACAATCATACCATAGGCTAGCTTCTAGGGTTTAGCCTCTCTGATCTTGTGGTAGATCAACTCTTGTAATACTCATATCATCAAGAATAAATCAAGCAGGACGTAGGGTTTCACCTCCATCAAGAGGGCCCGAACCTGGGTAAAACATCATGTCCCCTGCCTCCTGTTACCATCGGCCTTAGACGCACAGTTCGGGACCCCGTACCCGAGATCCGCCAGTTTTGACACCGACAGAGCTCCTCCTGTTCGACATAATATACAAACCACGGCGAGCCATTAAGTCACAAGTACTAGCTGATTTCGTCGCTGAATGGACAGAAGCCGAACTCCCTAAAGCGTACTCCAATTGGATTATGCACTTTGACGGCTCCAAAATATTGGCTGGCCTGGGGGCTGGCATCGTCCTGACGTCCCCCACCGGAGATACAGTCCAATACGTACTCCAAATAATGTACAGAGATTCCAACAATGCGGCAGAATATGAGGCCCTGTTACATGGTCTCCGGATGGCAGTCTCCATGGGCATTCAACGCCTGGAAGTGCGTGGGGACTCGAACCTCGCAATATGTCAAATAAATGGAGACTTCGACGCCAAAGATCCAAAAATGGCAGCTTATCGCAACGCCGTCCTCAAAATGTCAGCTTGGTTTGAGGGGCTTGAGTTCCACCATGTGGCCTGGGAAAACAATCAGACGACGGATATTCTCGCCTGCATCGGCGCTGAGCGCGACCCTGTCCCACCTAATATCTTCTTGGAAAGGCTGTTTAAGCCAACCGTGGTATGGGAAGGGGAGACCGGTAACAATAGTCCGGACCCGGCCACAACAGTAGATACCGAACACTCTGACATAATCGGAGGCTCTACCACCGAAATAACACCTTCCGCCCACGTAATAAAGGCTGTCATCGCCCCGTGGATAGAACCATTCCTGGCCTACCTAGCTAGGAAGGAACTACCCGAGGACCCAAATGAGGCGCGCTGCATTCTACGGCGGTCAAAAGCCTACAAGGTCAACGAGGGAGAGCTTTATAAGAAAAGCGCTACCGGAGTCCTTCAAAGGTGCATCTCCGAAGAGGAAGGGCGGCACCTTTTGGCAGAAATTCATGCTGGACTTGGCGGCCACCACGCCGCAGCTCAGGCCCTTGTAAGAAAGGACTTCCGTACAGGTTTCTATTGGCCGATGGCCCGAGAAGACGCACATGACCTCATTCAACGTTGCGTCGGTTGCCAGCTTTTTGCAAACCAAAGCCATATGCCGCCTACCACTCTCCAAACAATCACCATTACTTGGCCCTTTGCTGTCTGGGGGCTTGATATGGTCGGACCCCTCAAAGGGGGAAGCCATAAGAAAAAATACTTATTGGTCATGGTGGATAAATTCACCAAATGGATAGAAGCCAAACCAGTTAAAACGGCCAAGTCCGGACCAGTGATAGATTTCATATCCGGGGTTGTACACCGTTACAGCTACCCCCACAGCATCATCACTGACAACGGCTCGAACTTTACAGCCGACGAGTTAAAACTTTGGTGCAGCAATATGGGCATCAAGCTCGATTATGCTTCTGTCTATCACCTGCAAACTAACAGTCAAGTAGAGCAAGCAAACGGTCTTATCATGAGTGGCATTAAACCCAGATTAGTGCGATCCTTGAAGGAATCAAATACGCACTGGGTAGAGGAGCTCGACTCCGTACTATGGGGGCTGCGGACCACGCCGAATCGCACTACCGGATACACACCGTTTTTATGGTGTACGGCGCAGAGGCGGTACTGCCCTGCAACATAATTCATGACTCACCTCGAGTGCGCATGTATGAAGAGAAACAAGCAAAGCTTGATCGGCAGGACAGTTTGGATGCCCTGGAGGAGGAGCGCGATGTGGCAAAAGCCCGTTCCGCATTCTATCAGCAACAGGCTTGAAGATACCAAAGCGGAGAAGAATGGGCCAAAACTTATAACGTTGGTGAACTCGTTCTACGCCTACCAGAGAAGAAAAAGAACAGGCTCAAGCCCAAATGGGAAGGTACCTTCATTATTGACCAAGTTCTGACCGGTGGAGCGTACCGTCTGCGGGATGCATTGGACAATCGACTCGAGCCAAATCCATGGAATGCGGCCAGACTCCGACAGTTCTACGCCTAGTGCCGGACTCCGTGTGCGTCTCCCTACCTCTCCCACTTTTTTATATAGTCATTATCTGTCTTTCCTTTCTTTCTTTCTTCCCCTTTTTCTTCAACGCCTTAAAAGGCTACAATGTGTCTTGACTACACAATCTTGACGCGCTACCCGCGCTCATGATACCTGGGGGCTTCCTATAAAGAAGCATAATATAGCTACAGTCCGGGCTCTCGGCCCAGCACATGTGTTACTTTTCACATGTACCTTTTTTCGCCATTATATTCATCGATATGACTTAAGTTTTGGCCAAGCTGGGTTGCCTGGCTCTTGTGTTACGCCCTACATTCCCGTTAATTAGGCTAGGGCATAAGGGGAGCACCTCTGCGATTGTTACTGCCGGGTCAGCCGGATGTGTACCTCAGACTGGGTGAAGCAGAAAGCTAGCGTTCTTAAGGGAATATTCGGTTGGTGAACAAAAGATGATTTCTATTTATTGTACCACATGCTCCCAGAAGTTTATATCCTGCGTCTCTTTTTGTAGTCCCGACATGCACATTAG
Organism: Triticum dicoccoides; assembly: GCF_002162155.2. Taxonomy (NCBI): domain Eukaryota; kingdom Viridiplantae; phylum Streptophyta; class Magnoliopsida; order Poales; family Poaceae; genus Triticum; species Triticum dicoccoides. The sequence continues at coordinate 733,983,142 of NC_041382.1, forward strand.
GGCATGCATACCAAGGGAAAGGAACCCTTAACGGAACTATTCTCCCAGGAAGATGTTTCTTACTATCCATGTAATGGGTACTTGTCTGTTCAAGCACTTATGTCCCCTACGGTCAGTGTCAAAACCGGCGGACCTCGGGTAGGGGGTCCCGAACTGTGCGTCTAAGGATCGATGGTAACAGGAGACATGGGACACGATGTTTACCCAGGTTCGGGCCCTCTCGATGGAGCTAAAACCCTACGTCCTGCTCTTGTTTATATTGATGGAGTATCAAGTACAGAGTTGATCTACCTCGAGATCATGTGTTGTGGTCTAAAACCTGAGGGTATGATGAATAATGTCATACTCTATCGACTAGCCTGGCCTCGGCTTATTTAACATACCAGAGGCCTAGGATAACAAGAGTCCTAGCCGAATACGCCGGTGGGGGAGGAGTCCTTGTCTTGATCACCAAGTCTTGTGTAATCTTCCTTGTATGCGGCAGCTGTCCGAACTAGCCCATGAGTATACGGCCATGGGGGTCCTCGGCCCAATCTAACTAACCGGGAAACGATGTGGTGAGTACCCCCTAGTCCAGGACACCGTCAGTAGCCCCCTGAACCGGTCTTCAAGTTGAGGACGCTCCTCGATTCATCCGAACTATTCTTTGGCTTCGGTCGTCGATCTTGAAAACTGGTTCAACAAATCTTCCCATCTTCTATCTTGAGGATTGCCGAGCTAAATCTGAAGATCTCACATGTCTGGTATCTGGGGAGCCCTTTAAGTCTTCGGCCTTTATCAATGCCGTGTTATTTTTATGCCACACCTCGGGTTTGAAGTTGTTCCCGGGCGGCAGCGTCCTCTTGTGTCCGAGCTCCAACACCGGACTGCATTTGAGGTATCTTTTGCAGCTGAGCACCAACGCCGGACCGCTTTCCGAGCTCCAACGCCGGACTATGTACAAACTCCAACACCGGACTATATTCGGGCTCCAATGCCAACTATATCCGAGGTGTCATATCACCTTGGTTCAAAAAATTCGAAGGAGTTTAGCCGAGCTTAATGCCAGAAATGCCCTCTATGGAGCCAACCACTAGCGCCCGAGCTATATGCCGGACTGCTTCCGAGGTGGTGCACCACCCCGACTATGGGCTGATTTTTTGTCAATATTTTTTATTGGTGCAATTTATTCTCTGCCAAGATATATATAAAGTAGCCCTCAAGGTGTGTATCGGTCTAAAACTCGAGATGCACCTGAAGGATGACATAAGACCGCTGATCCCAGTAGCCGCTAAGAGTCGGGTTGCTTTGCCAAATCGGTCTGACGATCAACTCCTAGCTCGGCAGAATACTTCGGGACACAAAAGGCGGTGTGCAGAGTCCTCGAGACTCAGGTTGGGTGCGGCCGACCAACCTGAGGATCATAATCTCCTCGAAAACTATATTGCAATTAAATTTTCTGCACTGGATTGCCAATGCAGTAGCCCCCGAGACACTGGTCGGGTGGCAACACCAGATCAGGGGATCGATACGCCCCTTTAATATTAGTAAATTATAAGCCCGAAGCCCAGTAGCCCCCGAGCCTTAATGCAGGCACGGGTGGCCGAATTAAGGATTGATATCCAAAGAAAAATCACAAATTATGTGTAATGATTCTATGTATCCAAGTACTTTACATCATTAATGCTCGGATCCGCATTGTACAAAACTTTGTTGACCGACCATCGGCTTCCACCTCCTCGGCCAGGAGCCGAGGAGTGTTTGTCCTACTTTATAAAGCCTTTATGAGGGCAAAGATTTACGACAAACAAGGAAATATGGCCATATGGTTTTATAAACAAAGGTACGCAGGGAGATATGTTATATTACTGTTTAACATAACAAATGTCTTCCAAAGAAAATAGTCCTGCTATCGGTTCCTTTCTTTAGGTTGTCATGCTAAGCATGATCATGAAACCTCAGCTCTAATGTAAGAGCAAAATATTGATGATTTAGTTTGGGAGGCCAGTTACTAGCCCCCGGTAGTGTTTGGAGATAGTCGAGGTCAAGCCGTAAACACGTCGGCCAATGTTATGAATGGCCCGTCATTTAACACAGTCATCGGATCGCTGACCAATTTACGCTTATTGTGACAGTCAGTTCTCGGCTTTCTCCACTGAGGTGCTTAACCATGTGAGCTAGAAGCACAATCGCAGTGGTTCTCCCTTTGCACACCTAGCCGAACAAAGTGGAACGTAGGAGGTAAGCGCAGGAGCCGGGCAACCCAACTATTGACCGAAGACACAATTCGAAACCGATGCATATTTAGCAATATCCGAGAATGTTTTTGCCAAATCTCTAAAGGTGTCTGGCGTTGCACTGCGAGACTTGTGCTGAAAACACACAAATAGTTTAAAAGTGCCATGAGCTTGGAAAACCAAAAAAATGTCAGTAAAAACTTGACGTCAGAACAAGATCAAGTGTTCGGTGCCAATCAAAAAATTGGAAAAAAAAATTGTGCTTTTGTCGTGCTTTAACATGACACATCCAATCTCAAGACTTCACCAGGTCAGCCTACAGCTTCAAGCTCTTTATCACAAAGGCGAAGTACTTCTCCGAGGTCAGTTTAGCAAACTAAACTCAAGCGGCTTTCAGAGAGAAGACAGGCTATCCGGCTATTGACCATAAACTCGAGTCGAAAAAGGAGCGGTAGAAAAAGACTTTGCAACGACCAAGAAGAAAACACATTTACTATAAAATAGCTCATATAAATTTTAAGAGCCCCCAAGTGACTTGGGTAAAAGAGTTTTATGTATAATGATTGTATGTACCGAAGTACTTATATCATATGTGTGTTCTCGCGAACTTTAAATGCGTCTTAACTGACCGTCGGCTTCTCCCTCTTCGGCCAAGGGCCGAAAAGTGTCATGTACTCCACCTGTCAAGAGTATCGACGGTGTTTCCGATGACTAGACAATCAGGCCATAAGGCTATAACAGACAAAGCGCGCTCAGGGAACTTATGTTATATTACTGACAAAGTGTAAGAAGCATCTTCGAAGAAAATAGTACCCCCACCGATACCTTTCTTTGGTGCTCATTATTACTATGAGACTTGTGCAATAGATTTTTTGTACTCATGAGTTCTGTTGTGTGCCGACCATGATTGAAAACAATAAGAGCGCTAGCTTTCAGCTTCACCCAGTCCGAGGTCAGAGCTCGGATGACCCGGTCGTGACAATCGCAGAGGTGCTCCCTTTACACCCTAGCCGAACAATCTGGAACGTACGGGTAAGCACAGGAGCGAGGCAACCCAGCTTGCAAATCGCTTAGGTCAATATGGTGCATATTGTGACGTAATACACAAACAAGGAGCGAAGCCGTACAAGTATAATCATATGCAAGAGGAAAAGCTCCATCAAGGGAGCCCCCAAATAAATGGGGTATTGGCATATGCGCGTCACAAACAAAGTTTTGACAATGAATTTTGTCACACACAACTTTGTGCCGAAAAGTATAATGCTTGGTCGAACCAAACAAAATTTAAAACTGAAAGTTCTTGAGCATGAAAGCAACTTAGCTAGTTAATGTGCTCGGTGTTGATGACGCGATTCGGTATTGTGGCGGGACGAAGACGCCCATTGATCTGTGACAGATCCGGCAAAGTTCGCAGTCCTTGGCATGGCCGAGGTCCCAGCCCCCAGGCCCGAGGTGTCCGAGCAAGGAGTTTGGCACTCCGGAGTAGTGACCACTTAACGTAGTCAAAATCGATTACCTGCACATATAAGACAGTGTGGTCTAGGAAATAATAATAATATATATAATCCTTGCATAATTGCTTTACGCAAAAATAATTTATTTAAAGAAATGTGGCCTGACGTCAAAGCCAATGTCGATGCAGGGTGTCAGTGTGACGCAGTGAAGGCGTGACAAAGCCTGAATTTGCAGGGCGGTTCGGGCTCAGGATGCGGCGTTCGCTGAACTATGTACGGAAACTGACCGAACCACGATGCGGCCATTTTTAATGTGGCTGCCATTTGATAGACCTGTGTACAGATGATGGAACAAACCAGAGTAATAATTTCTTAAGAAAAATAAACCCAACAAGCAAAAATTGTTAGGATTAATAGCACCTGGTTTATTTGTTGTACCACTCTGAAGAAAAACGACTCCCAAAATAGGGAATCGATCCGCACACCCATTGCCTGATGGGTGATAAACCGATGACCTGGTGATGCTGGCAAAGGTTGGCTTGCCGAGGCGAAGCCCTCAGTCCAGCTAACTTGACGAAGCTGGTTGGCTGGTGACGCCGAAGTCACCGGAGTATGTTGATGAAGAAATAGCCAAGTCCCCAGTCTAGCCGAGGTGACGGAGCAGGCCGGTGAGGAGTTGTTGTAGCTGCCATGTCAGCCGAGGTGTTGAAGTATTTCGTCATGATGGACATTGGCTCGAAGAAGCAACAGTGCGGCCATGCCGACACAGGTCATAACTTGTGACGCGGCCAATGCTGGTTTGATGAAGTGGCCATGCGGCGATGCCGGTGTGCCTGCTCCGTGTAATCTATGGGGCAGCGATGTTGGTAATGATTTATCCTTCACGATTCCGAACTCTTATTTGGCTCGCCGAGGTGAGGATCCGAAGAAGTTGAGGTCGGCTGAAAAAGCGACGACATGTCTAGCACAGGTCGGTAGTCATGGAGCCATATTGCTGGACTGGTTTGACACCAGCGTGACGGCGAATATTACCTCAGATAAGGATTAAAATTTTATGGGCGCATGTTAAAAACAACACACAATACCTTAGAAGAAAATTCCTTTTAAAAAGGTTGTCACATATCACGTTCATAAAGAAACATGAATTCGGGTCGGATCCGTATTCGCGCAGGGAAACAGATCTGAAAAGTGATGCACTAATCGGAAGGTTCCCAGAGTTTAGACGGTCGGATCGAGCTAAAATTGTGAGGGGCCGTAGATATGGGAATTCCTCGGCAGATGAATGGTTGGATCTTCCAAAGGACTTCTGAGTCGGGCTCTGGAGACCACACCCTCAACTCGTCCAGATTCCCGTCTGGATTTGACAGGGCTCCGGTATATCGTAGATTGTGAGTGATTCCTCCATCAGAACTCGACGAAATTTTCCAGGGTTGTTGTAGACTCGATTCCGCATAATTCCACTGAAGCGATCGTTAAAACGACACTCCAGGAGGCGATGGCGGCGGATACGCGTTCGCTGTCCAGAAAAATAGCACGGTCGCCCGAGGGCAATTTGACGTTGAGCCCCCGAGCTCCACGGACGATTCCTCCATGATCTTGATAGAGATCGGAGTTGGTGTTGATGAAGGCCCTCGTCCGAACATGACGATCGAAGGCAGGGCACAGTCCTCGGTCAAGCCAAGGTGACCAGTCGAACCGATGATGAAGATGTCGACGTCGCAGTTAATCTGCAGACGAGCCATCGATCCTTTTGTCGATCACACAGCGGAGCTCTCAATGAAAGTACCAATGTCGGTGTCAAAACTGGAGGATCACGGGTAGGGGGTCCCGAACTGTGCGTCTAAGGATCGATGGTAACAGGAGACATGGGACACGATGTTTACCTAGGTTCGGGCCCTCTAGATGGAGGTAAAACCCTACGTCCTGCTCTTGTTTATATTGATGGAGTATCAAGTACAGAGTTGCTCTACCTCGAGATGATGTGTTGTGGTCTAAAACCTGAGGGTATGATGAATAATGTCATAGTCTATCTACTAGCCTGGCCTCGGCTTATATAACATACCAGAGGCCTAGGATAACAAGAGTCCTAACCGAATACGCCGGTGGGGGAGGAGTCCTTGTCTTGATCACCAAGTCTTGTGGTATCTTCCTTGTATGCGGCAACTGTCCGAATTGGCCCATGAGTATACGGCCATGGGGGTCCTCGGCCCAATCTAACTGACCGGGAGACGACGTGGTGAGTACCCCCTAGTCCAGGACATCGTCACCTACGCCTGGTTTCCACGCATACCCCGGTTCTTACATAACTGAGCAGGTATTCGGATACACTGCAGACTATCGGGTACAGAGGTTGAAGCAAAAAGGTCTGCCATGACAAATGATTTGCAATCCGACTAGGGACAATATATGTCACTTGAAGTACAAAGTCACTTAGACTGACTAAATTCTTCTTCTATACCATCCAACAAGCTGTCTAGCCTACAGTCCTGTTGAGAATACTTTGCGGCTAATTCTACCTGGTCATAAACCAAACTGACGGAGATTTCTTTCCCGTCAGGCCCCATAGGACTGACCTCGGCCATGTGGTTCGTTTCAGCCTGTGTATACCGCATCTTCACCATGGCGCAGGCTTCCCTTGCACCTTGTCGGCAGGCTGATATCTTCCATAGTCGGAAGCGCCGCCGCGCTCCCTTGAGCTTTTCCACAAGCTCTCTCATGCCTACTAGCAGGGAGACGGACGGCCACAAGGCTTGGGTAATCCCCTGCATCACCTGTCGCACCTGTTCGTGTAGTTGTGAGAGCTCTGGCAGAAGATTGCCTGTAGACCCGGGCATCTTCTACGCGGGACGACCCGTCAACATACCTGTCGGTGTCAAAACCGGCGGATCTCTGGTAGGGGGTCCCGAACTGTGCGTCTAGGCCGGATGGTAACAGGAGGCAGGGGACACGATGTTTTACCCAGGTTCGGGCCCTCTTGATGGAGGTCAAACCCTACGTCCTGCTTGATTAATATTGATGATATGGGTAGTACAAGAGTAGATCTACCACGAGATCAAAGAGGCTAAACCCTAAAAGCTAGCCTATGGTATGATTGTTGTTCCTCCTACGGACTAAAACTCTCCGGTTTATATAGACACCGGAGAGGGCTAGGGTTACACAGAGTCGGTTACAATGGTAGGAGATCTACATATCTGTATCGCCAAGCTTGCGGGACGAAGTCTTCAATCTTGTATCTTCATAGTCCAGGAGTCCGGCCGAAGATATAGTCCGGCCATCCGGACACCCCCTAATCCAGGACTCCCTCAGTAGCCCCTGAACCAGGCTTCAATGACGACGAGTCCGGCGTGTAAATTGTCTTCGGCATTGCAAGGCGGGTTCCTCCTCCAAGTACTTCATAGAAGATTTTGAACACAAAGGTAGTGTCCGGCTCTACAAAATAAGTTTCCACATATTGCCATAGAGAGAATAATATTTACACAAATCTAATCTGCTGACGTATTCCGTGGCGTGACATCACACCACGGCTAAGTCTTTATTCGAATCGTTTTATCGTCCCACCTCAGCGCGTTTAGCGAGGTGGTTTCCTTGGCACGTCTTGTTAAAGCAGAGATCGTGTCCCCTTATTCCGGGATTCTCATCAATACGGGTGTGGGTAACCCAACCGCGCCATTAACTACGGTGCTTGGGAGATAAGCGAGTTTTACCAGGCTGGTGGGGGCGCATAGTCGCGTCCGCCCATATAAGGGGATAAGAATCCACCTTTTCATCCACGCCTTCTTCCTCATTTGCCTATCCATTTCCACGCACTCGAGCTCCAGCACCCAAGTCCGCACACCCCACCTCAACCTTCTCCAGCCATGTACGAAGCGGGAGGCAAGTGGATGGTCTCCTCGGGCACGGAGGGACACATCAAAAGACTGAGGAATGTCGGATACTTGTCTAACGACATTGCGCACCGGCTTCCCGAAGAGGAGCAGCTCATCTCCACCCCTAGGCCCCATGAGAGGGTGGTGTTCCTCCGCCATTTCCTACGCGGACTGGGCTTCCCTCTCCACCCATTTATCTAGGGGCTCATGCTCTACTATGGCCTGGATTTCCATGATCTGGCCCCGAATTATGTCCTCAACATCTCAGCGTTTATCGTCGTGTGTGAGGCTTTCTTCCGCATCCGCCCCCATTTCGGCCTATGGCTCAAGACTTTCAATGTTAAGCCGAAGGTGGTGCGTGGCACCCAAGCGGAGTGCGGAGGCGTCATGGTGGTCAAGATGCCCAACGTCCTATGGTTCGAGGGCTCCTTCATGGAGTCCCTAAAGGGGTGGCAGTCGGGGTGGTTTTACATCACCGAGCCGCGCGACCCTAAATGGGTCGCAGCCCCCGAGTTCCGATCCGGACCCCCTACGCGGCTCGCCTCCTGGAAAGAGATGGGCCTATCGTGGGGTAAAAAAGGAGAGCTGACCGGACTCCAAACATGCGTCCAAACCCTGGTGGACAGGAATCTCAAACTTGTCAACGTAGTCCAAGTTATGCTCATCCGTCGGATCCTCCCGTGTCAACAATGGGGTTTCAACCTGTGGGAGTTCGACCCGGCGCGGCACCGAACTCTAAGCAGGCTCTTCGACACAACGTACGAAGATGCCTGGAAGGTGCTTTTCAAGGGCGCCGAGGCCCCCGCATCCACTACCGAGGAACGCGGATTCAGCACGCAGCGTCACGCTCGTGCGGTAAGCTGTTTTCACCTTTTACAGGGGATTAGTTTTTCATAGCTTGACTCCATGCGGGATCTAAGTTCCCTTACCTTTGACAGGATTGGCAGGAGACGTCCGGACAGATCAACTGTCTGGCTCCTTTGCCCGAAGGCCCAGCGGACGCTCGGTGGGCGAAGCTACTGGTTCCGGCACCTTATGTGGTGCCTGAGAAGAAGGCCATGGGGACTCAAAAGAGTGCCCAGCGCCAGGAGGTGTTGGATTTACCATCCGACGACTCCAAGGCGCACTCCTCCCATGAAGACGAGGAGGAGGAAGAAGAGACCTCTCCTCCCCTGTGGGGGGATGGAAGAAAAGGAGCTTGACTCGAAGACGCGAGAGTCTGAGCTCGCGGTGGCCATTGAAGATGCCAAGTCTGCCAAGGCCGAAGCCCAGAAGGCCCTCCAAGAGGTTGAGGCAATAAAAAAGGTAGCGGCGGTAAGGCATTCTTTATGCAAAGCAAGTACGTAAAAGTGAATTACTTGTCACTTACCCGAATCCGGAGCTCTCCAGGAGCATTCACAGACTTGCCCCGTAGCGTGTCGGATGCCGCCGCCTTCTACCGCGCCGAGGAGGGAAGCTCTACGGAGAAGGTGTTCTGGTCTTAGTATGCTAAGGCCAAACACCTGGTGCCCATAAGCGACCAGCTGAAATAGCTGGTCGAGCTCCATAAGGTGGCCGAACAGGCCATGAAGGGCGTCATAGTCCGGCTGTGGCCTGGAGAGGCCATGCTTGGGAGCTACTTCGGGCTGGTGAGGCGGCTGGTGGAGGCCTATCCAACGCTCGAAGTCATCAAGCTCTCCGTATGAATCGAGGGTGCCCGTAGGGCGCTTGCCTGTGCGAAGGTGCACTTGGGCAAGCTGGATGCTGAGAAGCTTGTGAAGGACGGGCCACCGCCGGGCAAGGAGCATCGCAAGCCCGAGATGTATTATGAGGGCATTCTGAAGGGTGCCCGCCTTGTGGTGGATGAATGTTCCATGAATGTAATTTTTGAGTGAACTCGCTCGTTTTGTCTTGTGCGCTGACAACTTGTTCATGTGCGCTAAGCAATGCTTTTTGAATTTAAAATATTACCTTCTGTGCAGCCGTTTATCAAATTTGAGAGATGGCGAGTCATCGTCTTCTGCCCCCATGGCACGAGTGCTGGGGTGTTCGGGATAAACATGAGCGCTCTTTTTCCCATTCTTGGGTCCTTCGAGGGAGGCGCTCAACACAACGAACAACGCAATCGGACTATAGTGCTTGAACACTCTCACTTAGCCATAGAATTCTATAATTTTAAATTTCGGCGAAGCCCCTAGTGTTCGGAAGACCGAGTTCGGGGCGCTATCCACGCCTAGGCCGGACAAAGCCGACTCCTCGCTCTAAGCGGAATAAGTCTTTAGGGACTCGAAAACCTCTCGAACAGCGACCAGCTCTCGCCTCATCATGACGGTCAGTTTTAGCTTTCTCTACTGAGGTGCTTAGCCCAGCTCAACTGGGGCACAATCGCAGTAGTTCTCCTAGTGCTACCTTAGCCGATATAATGGAACATAAGGTACCAAAACATAGGAGTTGGGCAAACCCAACATTTGACCAAAGACATGATTCGGAGCCGATGCATATAATGCTATAAGTTTGGGGTGCCGCACTTGTGAAAGTGTTCGGACTTCTCACGCCGTATTGTGGGGTACTTGAGCCCCTAGCGTATTGGCCGTACCAAAGTGTACGGGTGCAACATGTCATTAATGAACATATATTCATAAAAAAGGTAATGCAATAATAGATGAAAGCTATGCATTGTTTATTTAAAAAAGCTGTGATCAAAGCAGAACAATACAAATAGTGCGATAAGCAAAAGATGGGACTATCAAATATGTCCTTTCCAGGGGCGAGCTGCGGAATGTTATGCGAAACAGGTATACTGCTCGTTATAGAGACCACCTTAGAGTTACGCAGTGCGGCGTAGCTTTCTTCTTCCCAAGTTGTATCATTTGTGCGGCAATTGTACTGCCGGACAAGCCTTTCAAAGAATGGAGTCCTGAAAATAAGAGAAAATTAAGAAATCGGCAGCCCCTAGTGCGGTTTAAGCCGCGTTTCGGGCGTGCCGTGATGGTGCCCCTCCCCCTGTGCCCATGGTATTTCTAGAGCGTAGTTATGTACGCGCAACACTAGTTTCACAAGTTCGCGAGGGCTGGGGTTGGGACCGCATTGCTACGCTTGCTCGGAACATGCCAGGCGGTCTTGTTGTAGGTTACTCCGGGTGCGCTTGACGGTGTCCGAACGTTTAGTGGCCGGACTGGAGAATTGCCTTGAGAGGCTGCTTTGTACTTCCGCTGCGATAGCCGCCATATGCTCCTCCGTTCGGAGAGAGCGTTCGGTGTTTCCATTGACCGTGATGACGCCTCGAGGGCCTGGCATCTTGAGCTTGAGGTATGCGTAGTGCAGCACCGCATTGAACTTGGCAAATGCGGTTCGCCCGAGCAGTGCGTGATGGCCACTGTGGAACGGGACTATGCCGAAGATTAACTCCTCGCTTCGGAAATTATCCGGAGATCCAAAGACGACTTCAAGTGTAACTGAGCCTGTACAATTGGCTTCTACACCTGGTATGACGCCTTTAAAGGTTGTTCTGGTGGGTTTAATCCTCGAGGGATCGATGCCCATTTTCCGCACTGTATCCTGACAAAGCAGGTTCAGGCTGCTGCCGCCGTCCATAAGGACTCTAGTGAGGTGAAATCCATCAATAATTGGGTCTAGAACCAATGCGGCGAATCCGCCACGACGGATGCTAGTGGGGTGGTCCCTTCGATCAAAAGTGATCGGGTAGGAAGACCATGGGTTGAACTTTGGGGCGACTGGCTCCATCGCGTATACGTCCCTTAGCACACGCTTCGGCTCCCTCTTGGGGACGTGGGTTGCGTATATCATGTTCACCGTCCGCACTTCTGGGGGGAAACCTTTCTGTCCACTATTGTTTGGTGGCCGGGGCCCCTCCTCGTCATCAGCCCCTTGTCTCTGCTTTCGGCATTTAACTTGCCTGCCTGCTTGAACACCCAACAATCCCTGTTGGTGTGATTGGCTGGTATTTCGGGGTGCCATGTATCTGGCATGAGCGGTCGAGTATTCGGTCCAAACTGGACGGGCCCGGAGTATTTCTTTTGAATGGATTTTTCCGCTGACCTGGTTTAGAGCCTTTGAATCCGGCATTAACTACCGTATCCTCAATATTGTCGCCGTTAATGTGGCGCTTTTGCTTGTTGCGACGCGACCTGCCACTGCTGTCCTTGGTATTCGAAATACCAGGGCTCCTGTTCATGTTATTGCTGCGAGCGAGCCAGCTGTCTTCTCCCGCGCAAAAGCGGGTCATAAGTGTCGTGAGGGCTGCCATAGATTTCGGCTTTTCCTGTCCTAGGTGCCGTGAGAGCCACTCGTCGCGGATGTTATGCCTGAAGGCTGCTAGGGCCTCTGCGTCCGGAAAGTCGACGATTTGATTTCTCTTGGTTACGAACCGTGTCCAGAATTGTCTGGCCGATTCCTCTGGCTGCTGAATTATGTGGCTTAGGTCATCGGCATCTGGTGGTCGCACATAAGTGCCCTGGAAATTGTTGAGGAATGCGGCTTCCAGGTCCTCCCAACAACCAATTGATTCTGCTAGCAAGCTGTTAAGCCAATGCTGAGCTGGTCCTTTAAGCTTGAGTGGGAGGTATTTGATGGTGTGTAGGTCATCACCGCGGGCCATGTGGATATGAAGGAGATAGTCCTCGATCCATACCGCAGGATCTGTTGTGCCATCATATGATTCGATGTTCACGGGTTTGAAACCCTCGAGGATTTGATGATCCATTGCTTCATCTGTGAAGCATAGTGGGTGTGTGGCGCCTCTGTACTGGGCTATATCACGACGCAGCTCAAACGAACTTTGTCTACTGTGTTCGGCCCGGCCGGATTTACTATATCCGGCGTGACGAGTACCGTGTCATGCCGTGGGGCGCCCATGTGATCCGTAGATCGATCTTGTTTGACTTGCCTTGTCCTCCAATATGTCTTGCAGGTCTGGCACATTTTCCCATGCCTTGGTATTTTTTGAGCGGCACCGGGGTGCGGCTTGAGTGGAGGGCCGAGAGGCCTCTCTGTCGCGACCACGGGGTGGCCGGTCGGCCGCATCATGCGCTGGTGATTTAGGTGCTTCCTCCTCTAATTGGGGTAGCAACCTGCGCTTTGGGTAGCTCTTGGAGGGGCGTTCGAGTTCATACTCTTCGGCCGCAAGGACTTCAGTCCATCTATCTGCTAGCAAATCTTGATCAGCTCTAAGCTGTTGTTGTTTTTTCTTGAGGCTGCTCGCCGTGGCATAAGCCTACGTTTGAAATGCTCTTGTTCGACGGGATCCTCCGGCACGACAAATTCATCGTCGTCGAGGCTTGCCTCGTCTTCGGAGGGAGGCATATAATTATCGTCCTCGACCTCTCTGTCTGCCACTCCCTCATGAGGGCTGGCTTCTCTATCCTCCTGTGATGAATCTTGCTGGAGGTGGTTGTCTTCGGCACTGTCCGAGGAGTTATTATCCCCAGTGCCGGAATCACCGTTTTTGTTTTGGCGGGATTTAGAGCGGCGCCGCTGACGCCGGCGCTTAGGCTACTTCTTGGAGGGGTCATCCTCCGCTGTTCCATCGCCATTACCTTCTTTTGGGGTGTCCACCATGTATATATCATACGACGAGGTGGCTTTCCAGTCACCTATAGGCGCTGGTTCTTGATCGTCTCCTGCATCGGCGTCCATACCGTCGATGTCTTCGGAGTCAGAGTCGAGCATGTCGGTTGAATCATCGACAGTGGCTACGAAGTGGGTGGTGGGTGGGCTTTGAATTTCTTCATCATCCGCATCCCAACCTTGCCGACCATAGTCTGGCCAGGGCTCTCCTAACAAAGAGAGAGAGAGAGACTTTAGTGAATTCAGAATATCGTCGAAGGGCGAGTGCCGAAAGATGTCCGCGGCGGTGAACTCCATGATCGGCGCCCAATCGGGTTCGATCGGTCGGGGCGCACAGGGCTCGGAGTCCGGAGAGGAGTCCTGCTCCTTGGAGTCACGGGCTTCACAGAGAATACGGCTGGTGTTTGGCTCGATCGCCGTAGAGATTGCAGCCCCCGAGGCGGTGTCTAACCACCCATCCTCGGTTGGTGTAATCGGCTCCGAGCTAGGGGTCGAAGCGGACACGGGTGCGGCCTCCAGGGCACTGTTCGGTGTTAGAGCTAAATCATGCCCATCGTGACAGTGCGGCGCGCTCGGCTGTGGCTCAAATCCGTCGAAGATCAAGTCTCCGCGAATATCGGCCGTGTAGTTCAAACTTCCAAATCTGACCTGATGGCCAGGGGCGCAGCTTTCGATCTGCTGTAGATGACCAAGCGAATTGGCCCGCAGTGCAAAGCTGCCGAATACGAAGACCTGTCCGGGGAGAAAAGTCTCACCCTGGATCGCATCGCTGTTGATGATCGGAGAAGCCATCGGGCCTAAAAGTGATGACACAGAGGAACTCTCAATGAAAGCACCAATGTCGGTGTTAAAACCGGCGGATCTCGGGTAGGGGGTGCCGAACTTTGCGTCTAGGCCGGATGGTAACAGGAGGCAGGGAACACGATGTTTTACCCAGGTTCGGGCCCTCTTGATGGAGGTAAAACCCTACGTCCTGGTTGATTAATATTGATGATATGGGTAGTACAAGAGTAGATCTACCACGAGATCAGAGAGGCTAAACCCTAGAAGCTAGCCTATGGTATGATTGTTGTTCCTCCTACGGACTAAAACTCTCCGGTTTATATAGACACCGGAGAGGGATAGGGTTACACAGAGTCGGTTACAATGGTAGGGGATCAAAATATCCATATCGCCAAGCTTGCCTTCCACGCCAAGGAAAGTCCCCTCCGGATGCGGGACGAAGTCTTCAATCTTGTATCTTCATAGTCCAGGAGTCCGGCTGAAGATATAATCCGGCCATCCGGACACCCCCTAATCCAGGACTCCCTCAATACCTACAGATATAACACAGTCAGCCGGTTTCTTCGCCGAACTCTATAAAAGTTCGTTGAAGCACTTACTAAAAATGTCGCGTCGAAGCCTCTTATTCTCCTTTACGGAGTCAGCAAGCTGGGTCCGAACATCTTTTAGTTCAATGCTCAGCCGGGTATTGGCGTCTTGGAGATCGTTTTTCTCCCGCCTAACTTTCGTAAGCACGCGCTCGCCAGCATTTAGCTGTCGTTGAGCATGTTGTTCATCCGGATTCACTCCGGGAAATATCTGCATAATCTATTGTTAGATTTGCACGCATGCCGAATACTACCTGATAACTGACATTCTTTGCAATGAAAACAAGTGTTACCAGATGGGGCCTTCTTGGACTCCTTCACCGCGCCAATTGCGGCCTCAAGCTGGGCTTTGCACTGCTCCAACTCTAGAGACAACTGGGTATTCTTCTCCGTAAGAACCTATGCAAACAATGATCCTTAAATCAGTTGTGCCAACTGTTTCAAGTCTCAGGAGCTACTAATATACATAATTATTAGATTTCCTTACCAGTATATCTCTTACATACTGGTCCGTGGCTCTGGCAAGGCCATTTTGAGCAGCTCGGATTTATGCATCTCCTGAGTTGAAGGCATCGAACGCCTCTTGGGAGAAACAAGCCTCACGGAGTACGGCCCAGCGACGCCTGTGATTCATGGCGCTCTCCACTTAGGAATATGTAGCGGATAGCCTATCTGCATCCTCTGTAGGAGGAACATCTGGCGTTGACCCCATGTTAGCGTCTGCCTCTATGTCCGGCTCTGGAGCCCGACTGGTGGAGGCATGACCAGAAACCTCTTCGGGTATAGTCCGGCGAGCGTTTTTCCTATTAGGGAACATGGGCGTTATTATATTTTAAAAGACGACTACCACGTAGCAGGGTTCTCTTTTGTACCTCTGCGACAGCGTCTCAGTCCTGACCGCCTTCCTTTTGAGCCTACCCAGATTCGATGCCCCTTGTTGGTGAGTCACTGCGGGTTCGGCACGGCGTCCCGAGGGCCTTCCCTATAAGACACCGTATGTGTGCGGTAGGTGAAGTGCAGAAAAAGGGATCCTTTTTGGAAGTTAGGGCTTCGGATTTACTTACATGCAATGCGGGGAGCAGTCCAGGGTAATCGGCTATGATGGACACCAAGGTACCGTTGATGAGCTCCACAAATTTGTTTGGATCTTCTTCAAGTCCGGGGTCGAGGGCCCGGTCAGGATCCTCTGGTTGTGGAGACGAGTTGTGGACCCCCTTCACAGCTTTTTGCAGTTCCTGTTATGGAATAGCAAGGTAAATGCTCATGACAAAGAATGCGGAAAGGTTTGGAGTGGAAAATAGCAGCTCACCCAGCTTGCCGGGTTGTACATGGAGAATCCATCCCGTGGCTTAATATGGATGAACTCCTCTTCTTCTCCTTTATACAAATCGGATAGTATCTTCTCTAGGGCAGCGGCGGAGTCCGGACCCTTGCGACCGCAGCGGATGGCGTCGTCTTCTCCATTGAAGTGCCACATGGGTTGTCCCCGATATTGAAGCGGCTGCACCCCCCGCATTATACATATGGACATAACCTTGGTTATTGTCAATCCTGATTTGGCCAGCATTTCTATCTGGCCCATCAGGTAAAGGACTTCCCGTTATCTTCCACCTGGGGGCTTCGAGGGCGCCAGCTGCGACGTTTCTTCAAAGGGGTGTTGCTGAACTCGAGAAGGCCCATCCGAATAGGATCTGGAAGGGGGACGTCCTCCATGTAAAACCACTCCAAAGGCCGGTCTTCGGACGTCTTCTTCGGGGTACTGGATAGGTATCCGGTCCCGGCGAGGCGCCATATTCCGGCTCCGCCCACTTTATATGTTGACCCCTTCTGTGTACGGGGCACAAGGCAGAATAGCCGCTACCATAGCTCGAAATGAGCTTCGCAGCCCAAAAATAGCTCGCAAAGGGCGACGTAGCCAGCGATGTGTAATATGGAAGCGGGGGTAAAGTTATGTAACTGGAGGCTATAGAACTCCAGGAGCCCGCGGAGGAACGGATGAATTGGAAACCTGAGTCCCCTTAATAAGAAAGGGACAAGGCATACGCGCTCCCCATTAGACGGGTTGGGTAAGCTCTCCGCTTGCTCCCTGCCATTATAGGCGGCGAGCCCAGCTTGGATGGGGACCATATACGCTGGAGGGAGAAATCCCTGGGTCTATAACTCTACTAATTAGCTGTGAGGGACGGAACACTTCTTCCAATCACCGGGCTTATGGCTACGGGAACGAGAGGAGGAGCTGCGATGGCCGGCCATGTTGGAGTGGATTTTTTCGGGCGCGCTCCGATGGATACTCGCTGTGGGAGGACGGTGTGATCTAGATCTGAGAATCCCCGTCTCTTTAATAGACAGTTTACTCACATGGCTAGGGTGGCAAATGTAAAAATGCCCTGGTTTCTCGCATTCACTCGACGCGTGAAAGATAGCCATTATTAGGCGCGGAAGCCAAGGAGTGCAACATTTATGGGAGGCCGAACACTACTCAACAGCAACCTAGACTTTGGAGAACCCGCCTTGCAATGCCGAAGACAATCTACGCGTCGGACTCATCATCGTTGAAGCCTGGTTCAGGGGCTACCAAGGGAGCCCTGGATTAGGGGGTCCTCGGATGGCCGGACTATATACTTTAGCCGGACTATTGGACTATGAAGATACAAGATTGAAGACTTCGTCCCGTGTCTAGATGGGACTCTCCTTCGCGTGGAAGGCAAGCTTGGCAATAAGGATATGTAGATCTCCTCCCTTGTCACCGACTCTGTGTAACCATAGCCCCCTCCGGTGTCTATATAAACCGGAGGGTTTAGTCTGTAGGGAAACAACAATCATACTATAGGCTTGCTTCTAGCGTTTATCCTCAACGATCTCGTGGTAGATCAACTCTTGTAATACTCATATCATCAAGATCAATCAAGCAGGAAGTAGGGTATTACCTCCATCGAGAGGGCCCGAACCTGGGTAAACATCGTGTCCCCTGCCTCCTATTACCATCTGCCTTAGACGCATAGTTCGGGACCCCCTACCCGAGATCCGCCGGTTTTGACACCGACAGTGGACGGGAGAGTGTCATGGCGGTAGATCCGTTTTGTTGGAACGCCATTGGTCCACACGTATGGGAGTGCGAGGCCATGGGTTCCGTGGTGTGGGTACAGTGTGCTAACCTCTGTAGAGTGTGTATTCAATCTATCGACAACACAATGTCATATTCTGCAATGTCTTAACTATGAACAATGTCATATCATTCTACTATTATTTAAATTGTCTCTTTATTTGCCAATCTGAAATGGGATAAATTGACAGCACACTAACCATTGATACTTAGGAGTTCTTGATTTGTAATCAAGTGATGTCGTGAAGCTGCCAACTCCTTCACAATGTCATTTCCTGCAATGTCTTGACCTGAACAATACCATATTGTGTTAATGCAATTTTAAAATGTGTCACTTTATTGGTTAGTAAGAAATGTGATGAATTGTCAGAACCGATACTTTTATGTGCAAAACCTGTCATCTATCTGCTTGTTCATCTTTCAGAGTGAGGAGGATATAAGTGTTAAACAAGCGCAGTCTCATCAGCTTCCTCAGCTGCTTGCGCTGCAGCTCTCCAATGGGGCTTACCTTTCTTGAACTCTATTGAAGTGCTGTCGGTTTTGTATATTATTTTGTCGGCGTGTTTAGTTGCACTAGTGGCGATCTTTGATGCCCTGTGTATGTAATCTGATGTCTGCTTGTGCTTTATTATCATAGTGGTGAACTTTGATGCCCAGTGGATGTAATATGCCGTAATTTCTTTATTGTATAGTCTAGGTTTTTTCTTATTCACAATGCTGCAGTTATTTTGCTGTATATATATCCTGCCTTCGCAGTAAACCGGCCAAACTGTAAAAATACGATACATAATCGGGTCGTCATGCAATCATGATGTATGATCCGCATCATGGGCCCCATCATCTTGGTACATTATAAGGCCTAAATGTAAAATGGCCCACTAGTAGAATCAAGCCTTTACTAGGCTGAGTAAACCGCCGGCCCTCTTTTCGAGAGAAAACTCAATGGGCGTTTAGGAGGCTGAGAAGTAGGTTGGGCCTGAAATGTGCCGAACAGCTCACGGGCCGGCAGCAGCCCGAAATGGACCCCGACCCATGATTGTGCCAATCAAATCACGGGCTTTTAACAGGCCAAAATTGTCGCGGCCCTTGTTTGGCCCAATCATATTATCGGCTGCGAGCAGGCCGGATGCAAACCGGGCCATGGTTAGGCCCAACTATATGATGGGCTTTTAACATGACCAAATTAATATAGGGCCGATATGTTAAACGGGCCCTTAACAGGCCGAAACTAATATCAGACCGAATTACTAAATTGTCCTTTAGCAAGTGGGCCCAAAAGCATAGCGTCCAGTTGACGGGCCGAATCTGATATGGGCCATAATTTAGCCCAAAGCCTCTTAAAGGGTCGGACCTGATCTGGGCCGTAATTTGGCCTAGAACATGGTAGACTTTTAACGGGCCAGATCTCATATGGGCCATTGTTAGGCCTGGAACATGGCAGGCCATTAATGGACCGGATCAAATATGGGCCGGCATTTGGCCCAAAACATGGCAGCCAGTTAATGGGCTGGACTACTAGGGTCCTCAAAATCTTGTGGGCCTACAGCTCGGCCGACCCATTAATGTCGGCGAAATCTCGTGGGCCTTTAGCTACGCCGCCCCATTATGGTCCACAAAAATCTTGTGCGCCCTCACCTGGGCCGGCCCATTATGGCCCGCAAAAATCTTGTGGGCCTTTACCTGGGCCGGCCCATTATGGCCCGCAAAATCTTGTGGGCCTTTAGCTGGGCCAGCCCATTATGGTCCGCAAAATCTTGTGGGCCTTTAGTTGGGCCGACCCATTTAAACTTTATGGGCCACTTTTGGGCCGGTCCACGTGTGAACATATCATAGGTGCATCTCGCCCATTGGATGAGTGACACATGTGCCAACGCGGAGCTGACACGTGTTTCCGTCAGCCAATCAGAATTTTACACGTGGAAAATCCCCATTGGTCTGGGCTATTAACGGGTTATCAGATCCAAAACTGGACCCGATAGTTTAACGGCGTTCCGTTACGGTGGATGCCACGTGTCGGTCACACTTGACGAAAGCACTTATGTGATGCACGATTTATTGTCATGGAAGTGGACACTTGTGTGATGATAATTTTGGTAATGTCATGGAACACTTCTACGACAGCACAGGTATGACTATCTTGATTCTGTCATAAAATTGTCATGGATGTACATGCATGACAGAAAACGTGACCTACTGTGACAAACACGTATCATCATGGAAGTGTATTTTTTTGTAGTGGAGAGCGCGATGAATCATCGGCGGCGGAAAGAGGCCATGCGCGACCTAAGTTTCACCGAAGAGGTGTTCAATGCCCTCAGCTCTGCAGATGCATATACCCGAGCTGCTCAGGATGGACTTGCCGGGGCCACTCACCAGCTTTCAAAGTATATGCGTGTAACGCCCCAGATGTAACTTTCCCCATTTGTACTCCAACTCTTGCCGTTTCCGGTGTCAAGTTATATTTATTTCTCGGGTTCGGGTCTTTGTCTCCGTGTGTTGTTTTTCTTTTTCGTGCATCTCTTATCATGCCATCTCGTGCATTGCATTTGCATACATGTTCATCTCATGCATTCGAGCATTTTCCCCGTTGTCCGTTTTGCATTCCGGCGCTTCGTTCTCCTCCGGTGGTCATTTCTAGTCTTCTTTCGTGTGTGGGGTCTAAACATTTCCGGATTGGACCGAGACTTGCCAAGCGGCCTTGGTTTACTACCGGTAGACCGCCTGTCAAGTTTCGTATCATTTGGACTTCGTTTGATGCTCCAACGGTTAACCGAGGGACCGAAAAGGCCTCATGTGTGTTGCAGCCCAACACCCCCCAAATTTGGCCCAAAACCCACCAAACTCTGCTCCATGTCTTAGAGCGTTCGATCACGATCGTGTGGGCGAAAACCGCACCTCATTTGGACTCTCCTAGCTCCACTTATGCCTATTTATACCCCCTCCATTCGGATCTCTTCTTCCCCCGTCCGAAACCCTAGTTCAAAAAAAAACATCCTCCGCCGCCGCCCGCCTCCGCCACTCAGGCGCTGCCACGTGGGCACGCGCCCACTTCGCCGCCGCCGGCCCGGGAGGCCCAGGAGGGGCCCCCGAGGCCCGATCCGTCGCCGCCCTTCGTCCCGTGCCCCGCCGCCGTCCTCTTCCCGGCCGGCTGCCGGCGCCGCCGCGCCCCGCCACCGCCTGCCGCTCCGGCCACCGGCCTCCTCGCCGCCCCGCGCCGCCGAGCGCCGCCGCCCTCGCCCGCTGCTCCGGCGACCGACTCCGGTCGGCCCGGCCTCCTCCATCCTCCCCGGCGCCGCCTCGCGTCTCCCTCCGGTGAGCTCCGGCGAGAGCCCGGCGGACCTCGGTTTCCGCGTCGGTGAACAGTGCCCCGATCTGGATCTCAGATCCGAAATTCTAGGGTTGACTTTTTCCCTCTCCCTCTAATTTTTATGCATTCTTTGACTGCTTGTATCTCCGCAACCATAGCTCCGTTCTGGGCATATGATATATCAAAATCTTCGTCTCGAGATGTACATCATTTCATTCCATTGCATCATTTGCATTTGAGATAATCTTGATATCCAAAATGCTGTTAGAAGGAGGCTTCATGAGTTAAATTGCAGATCCGTTAGTTCATCATGCACTTTTGTCATTTTTGCTATGTTTAATTCGTGCGTGATATGCCTGTGCCCCTTTGGGATGTATTGTGAAGCATTTTGTCTTCTTTCCAGAGGTGCCACCCATGCATTTTTAGGATGTGTGTGTTGTCTTGTGCAAGCTTGCGAAGAGAGGTACCTGAGATTGCAGATTTCAGGGACTTAGTGATTTTCGCTAAGTCTGGGATATTTTAGTTCATGATGCTATATGTCCAGCTCGTTTCCTAATGATCCGGGCCTCTTTTGAGGATGATCAGTAAGGGAGTTTTGATATTTATGTTATGCTCTATCCATCCATGTCTTTGTTTGCATATGTGGAGTGCTCTAGGTTGACACAATCGAGCTCAACTTTTGCTTCGTTGTTAATCTGGGCAGATCGGCAACTCGTTTGCGATTTCGCCGATGCTACCGTTAGTGTTCCATGCATGCTATGCCTTAGTTCTTGCCATGTGTAGCTAGCACTTTGTGCCTTCTTGCTGGTTATATGCTTTCCTTGCCATGACTTGCACCGTAGTGAGTGCATCGAGCTCGTTTACATGCCTTCGTGAGTTAAATTTCAGCATGTCTCAGTTTTCTCTAAGTCTGAAAACTGATTGTGTTCGAGCGATGTTCGTGAGCTCGGTAGAGTATTTTGTGAACCCTCTTGGCCCCAGGTCACTTTGGGTGTTTTATTAAGCTTGTTGAGTAGCTCCATGCCATGTTCTTACTTGTCATGTTCAGGTTTTCTATCATGTTGTTTTGCTGCTCCGAAGAGAGCATCGTGATCTGAAATTTCAGACTAGTGTTAATTTCACTAAGTCTGAAATCTGTTTTGCATTTGCGTTTTAGCCATGCTTGTTTGAACCTCTTAATTGATGAATTTGCCTATGACTCAGTGCTAGTGTTTTGTCAACCATCTTGTGTACTTCACTGCCATATTTTTTGTTTTCATGTTTGGTGGCTGTAGCATGTTCATTTCGTTGCATTTAGATGCCTACTTGCTGTTAATCGCAGACCGGTGTCATATCTTAAAACGCTTGCCATTTCCAAACCGTAGCTCCGATTCCAATGATCTTTATATCGTTTTCAAGCGATTTCATCCCCTCTATCCAGTGGCACACTTGGTTTTCCAAGTTGATGCCAGGTTCATGCATTTCCTGTCATATCTTGCATTTTGCATCCCGCATCGCATCCCGCATAGCATATCGTCATTTCATCATATTGCTTGGTCTTGCCCGTGGTTGATTGTATCCTTGTTGCTTGTTTGTCTTGTTGGGTAGAGCCGGGAGACGAGTTCGCTACCGAGGAGCCCGTTGAGTTTGCTTGTGAGGATCCAGTCAACTCTGACAACTGTGCAGGCAAGATGATCATACCCTCGAAATCACTACTATCTTTGCTATGCTAGTTTGCTCGCTCTTTTGCTTTGCCACTGCTACGATGCCTACCTTTTGCTTGTCAGCCTCCCAATTGCCATGTTGAACCCCTAACCCACCATTGTCCTAGCAAACCGTTGATTGGCTATGTTACCACTTTGCTCAGCCCTTCTTATAGCGTTGTTAGTTGCAGGTGAAGATTGGAGCCGTTCCTTGTTGGAACATTTATTTACTTGTTGGGATATCATTATATTGCTATGTTATCTTAATGCATCTATATACTTGGTAAAGGGTGGAAGGCTCGGCCTCTCGCCTAGTGTTTTGTTCCACTCTTGCCGCCCTAGTTTCCGTCATATCGGTGTTATGTTCCCGGATTGTTGCGTCCCTTACGCGGTTGGGTTATAATGGGAACCCCTTGATAGTTCGCCTTGATTAAAGCTTTTCCAGCAATGCCCAACATTGGTTTTACCATTTGCCACCTAGCCTCTTTTTCCCTTGGGTTTCCGGAGCCCGAGGGTCATCGTATTTTAGCCCCCCCCCCTTGGGCCAGTGCTCCCTCTGAGTGTTGGTCCGAACTGAGCTGCCTGCGGGGCCACCTCAGGGAAACTTGAGGGTTGGTTTTACTCGTAGCTAGTCTCATCTGAGTGTGCCCTGAGAAAGAGATATGTGCAGCTCCTATCGGGATTTGTCGGCACATTCGGGCGGTGTTGCTGGACTTGTTTTAACCTGTCGAATCATCTTGTTGTACCAAGATACCGAGTCTGATCGGTGTGACTTGGGTGGAGGTCTATTCCTTCGTTGACCGTGAGAGCTTGTCATGGGCTAAGTTGGGACTCCCCTGCAGGGATTGATCTTTCGAAAGACGTGCCCGCGGTTATGGGCAGATGGGAATTTGTTAATGTCCGGTTGTAGATGACTTGAACTAAACTTAATTAAAATGAATCAACCGTGTGTGTTACCGTGATGGCCCCTCCTCGGCGGAGTCCGGGAAGTGGACACGGTGTTGGAGTTATGCTTGCGCAGGATGTTCTTTTAGCTTCTCGCTCGTGCTTCGCCTTCTCTTCTCGCTCTCTTTTGCGTATAAGTTAGCCACCACATATGCTAGTCGCTCGCTGCAGCTCCACATATATTTGCCTTATCCATTTCCATGAGCTTAAATAGTTTTGATCGCGTGGGTGTGAGATTGCTGAGTCCCTGTGGCTCACAGATACTACAACTCCAGATGCAGGTCCAGGTGATTCCGCTCCAGTTGACGAGTACGAGCTCAAGTGGGAGTTCGACGAGGACTCTCAGCGATACTACGTGTCCTTTCCAGATGATCAGTAGTGGTGCCTAGTTGGGGTTATCGATTCAGTACCTTGTCGCATGTTGGGTTCTTTTCCATTTTGGCGCCGTAGTCGGGCCATGAGTGTTTGTTTGATGGATGTTATTTATGTACTCTGATGTGACGTGGCGAGTGTAAGCCAACTATGTTATCTCCCCCTTTTATTATATATTACATGGGATGTTGTAATGATTGCCTGACTTGCGACATTGCTTTCAATGCGGTTATGCCTCTAAGTCGTGCCTCGACACGTGGGAGCTATAGCCGCATCGAGGGTGTTACAAGTTGGTAATCAGAGCCTTCCCCGACCTTAGGAGCCCCCATTGCTTGATCATTTTTAGCAGCCGAGTTGTGTCTAGAAAAATGTTTTGAGTCCTTAGGAATTATATATCGGAGAGTTAGGAATTCTTTTTACTTCCCAGTCTCCACATCGCACTGGTAAGGCATCCTGACGTAGAGTTTTGACTCTTCTCTTCTCAAATTTCACAAAAAAAAAATTTTAGGATCACGCGAGTATTTTGGTTTTGTTCCGATGGTTTTGTGACGAGAACATTGTTCTTGGTGCCTCCTGTCTTTAGGGGTTGTGGCAGTGTCCCGGGGAGTTGAGCTCCGAGGTGTTGTCGTCACAATTTTATCGTTGCAATTCTGGTATACTTGAGATATGTGCGTGACATCGGAAATCTCCTTTATGCAGTTCGTTGGTGAGATAACCTCGACGCCACCCAGTACTGGGGCGGGAGTTCGGGAGTATCGCCATAACTTGTATAACGGATGCTTTTCGAAGGTTGAGGTAGATGGTTTCCGAAGTTTTCCTGGTTATGTGTTGAAGGATGGATACAGCTGGATGTAGGAATTGCTAGTTTGGGTGAGATATTGTGCTTCCCCTGTATCCCCAACACCTGATTGCATAACCGGAAAGGTTCGGGAATTTCATAGGTGGGAGTTCTAGTAGCTCTAGTTCTTCTTCCACGGATATTGGTTTGAGATTGGGATTTCTTACCGATTATTCGTTCTTGATCCGTACCTTGTTGAATTATTTTTTCTTCCTTAATTCTTCGTGGTTTCTCAATTTATGGATATGTGACCATTTGAAGAGGAATGCATTCGTTCATTTTGTTCGGATGTGAAGACTATATGTTGCAATTTTCATTCCGTTGGATTCAGCTTCTATATTGTTGTCTATCTATGTGCTAATGGTGGTCAACCTCTTCAGGATGGCTCCTCCAACGCGCACGACTCCGAATCCTAATCCGCCTCCACCTCCGCCTCCTCCGGAAGCATGGCAAGCTGTGATGGCCACAACTAATGCAAACACACAGTTGATCATGCAAATCCTTCAAGAGCGCAATCAAGGCAGTCAAGGGAATCAAGGCCATAATCAGCACCACTTTGCTACTCTGAACCAGTTCCTTGCTAATGGCCCAAAGACGTTCAGCGGTTGTGTTGAGGCTACCGATGCTGACGATTGGCTAGTGGATCTGGGCAAGCATTTTGAATGTAGCAATGTCAGGCATGAAGATTTCGTCAAGTTCGCTTCTTTCCAGCTCAAAGATCAGGCTGCAGAGTGGTTCCAGCAGTACAAGGATTCCAGAGGTGCACGTCTGATCACTTGGGACGATTTCCGTCAAGATTTCCGCGCTCATCACATCCCTCAAAGTGTGGTTGAGAGTAAGCGTCAGGAATTCCGCAATCTGAAGCAAGGCTCTTTGTCTGTCTATGACTACAATAAGTTGTTCCAGAAACTCGCCCGTTTTGCCAAGAAGGATGTTCCTGATGAGAAGAGCATGATCTATCAGTTCAGGGGTGGTCTTCGTGAGGAAATTCAGCTTGCTCTTGTTCTCTTTGAGCCGTTGAGATACGATGAGTTCTACAACATGGCACTGAAGCAAGAAGCTGCTCAGATGAGATGTGATGCTTCCAGGAAGCGTGCCAGAGATGTTACTCCTTCTTCCTCTACTCAAGTGGTCAAGCAGCAGAAGTATTGGCTTCCTCCTCCTCCGTTCCGTCAGCCGTATCAGCAGAAGAGCAAAGGTGGCAGTGGTTTCTCCCACCCACCCAACCCAGGCTTTCAGAACAAGTCCTCGTCTCAAGCGCCAAGATCGAGTGCTCCGTATCACCGTCCGCTTTCAGAGGTCACGTGCAACAAGTGCCAACAGAAGGGTCACTATGCCAACAAGTGTACCAACCAGAGGCGTCTTCCTCCTCCTCCTCCTGTCAGATCGGCAAGTACAGCTGTGGTCAAGCATAATCCCAAGTACGCCAAGGTCAATTTGATGAATGCAGCCCAGGCAGAGGACTCGTCAGATGTGATCATGGGTAACCTTCTTGTTAATGATATTCCTGCAAAAGTTCTTTTTGACTCTGGTGCAACGCATTCCTTCATGTCATTTCCATTTGCATCGGAGAACAATTTTAGCACTAAGGCATTACCTAGAGCTATGCAAGTCGTCTCTCCAGCTAAGCGACTGAGTTCTAGTATGGAGGTGCCGGATATTTCAATCTTGATGGGTGATTTCAAGTTTCTTGCTTCTCCAATGGTTCTTGGAAACTCGGATATCGATCTTATTCTCGGGATGGACTGGCTCTCTAAGCATAAAGCTCAGCTTGATTGTGCAGCCAGGCAGATTCAACTGACTCATTCGTCTGAGGATGTCATTGTCTTTGCCGCTTGGGATAATTCCATCCGGTTGTTTTCTCTCAATGAGAAGGGTGAATTGGATGCTATTTCGCAGATTCCTGTCGTTTGCGAATATCAAGACGTCTTTCCAGAAGAACTTCCAGGGATGCCTCCAAACCGGCCGGTTGAATTTGTTATTGAACTTGAGCCCGGTACGGAACCTGTGTGCAAACGTCCTTACAAGCTCGGCCCCGAAGAGTTGAAGGAGTTGAAGAAACAACTCGATGAGCAAGAAAGATTGGGTCTCATTCGGCCTAGTACTTCTCCGTGGGGTTGTGGTGTTCTTTTTGTGAAGAAGAAGGATGGATCGAGTCGACTTTGTGTTGATTACCGTCCAGTAAACAAGAAGACCATCAAGAACAAATACCCACTTCCCAACATCAATGAGCTGTTCGAACAACTCAAGGGTGCTCAAGTATTCTCCAAGCTTGATCTCCGTATGGGTTATCATCAGATTCGTATTCGTGAGCAAGATATTCCCAAGACGGCGTTCAGGACAAGTTTTGGTTCATATGAATACACCGTCATGTCTTTTGGCCTCGCCAACGCTCCTCCGACGTTCTCTCGCATGATGAACTTCATCTTCAACCCCTACACCAATGAATTCGTTTTGGTCTATCTCGACGACATTCTGGTTTTCTCGAAGAACAAGAAAGATCATGCCAAGCACTTGCGTTTGGTTCTTGACAAGCTCAGAGAACATCAGTTCTACGCCAAGTTCTCCAAGTGTGAATTTTGGCTCGATGAAGTTCTTTATCTTGGTCATATCATCTCTGCCAAGGGCATTTCCGTGAATCCTGAGAAGGTGTCTGCAATTGTGAATTGGGAACCTCCTCAGAACATGAAGCAACTCCGCAGTTTCCTCGGTCTCGCAAGCTATTGCAGAAGATTCGTTGAAAACTTTTCTAAGATCGCCAAGCCTCTCTCAAATCTTCTTCAGAAGCACGTCAAGTACGTTTGGTCTCCGGAGTGTGATATTGCTTTCAACACTTTGAAAGAGAAATTGATCACTGCTCCAGTTCTGACTCCGCCTGATGAAACCAAGCCGTACGAGGTCTTTTGTGATGCCTCTCTCCAAGGTCTCGGTGCTGTACTGATGCAAGAGAAGAAAGTTGTTGCTTATACCTCTCGTCAGTTGAAACCTAATGAGAAGAACTACCCCACTCATGATCTCGAGTTGGCGGCAGTTGTGCACGCTTTGTTGACTTGGAGACATCTTCTATTGGGAAGGAAAGTGGATATTTTCACTGATCACAAGAGTCTCAAGTACATCTTCACTCAGCCTAATCTCAACCTCAGGTAGACTCGATGGGTCGAAATGATTCAAGAGTACAATCCGAGTATCGAGTATACTCCAGGAAAGGCTAATGTGATTGCTGACGCTTTGAGCAGAAAAGCATATTGCAACAGTCTGATTCTCAAGCCTTATCAACCCGAGCTTTGTGAAGCTTTCCGCAAACTTAATCTGCAAGTTGTTCCTCAAGGTTTCCTCGCCAACCTTCAAGTCTCTCCTACCTTAGAAGACCAGATTCGCCAAGCCCAACTTCTTGATGCTATGGTGAAAAAGGTGAAGATTGGTATTGCAAAGAGTCAGTCCAAGTACAAGTGCTTCCGACTTGATGACAAGGACACTCTCTTCTTCGAGGATCGAATTGTTGTGCCCAAAGGTGAACTCCGTGAGGTGATCATGAACGAGGCTCACAACTCTCTCCTCTCCATCCACCCTGGTAGTACGAAGATGTATCAGGATCTCAAGCAAGCTTATTGGTGGACTCGAATGAAGCGCGAGATCGCTCAATTCGTGAACGAATGTGATGTCTGCAGAAGAGTGAAGGCAGAACACCAAAGGCCAGCTGGTCTCCTCCAACCTCTTGCCATTCCAGAATGGAAGTTTGACCACATTGAAATGGACTTCGTGACTGGGTTTCCAAAGTCCAAGCGTGGCAATGATGCTATATTTGTTGTCATCGACAAGCTCACCAAAGTGGCTCATTTTCTGCCTATCAAAGAGTCAATCACTGCAGCTCAATTGGCGGAACTCTATACCTCTCGCATTGTCTCTCTGCACGGTATTCCTCAAGTGATATCTTCAGACCGTGGCAGCATCTTTACCTCCAAGTTTTGGGATTCTTTTCAGAAGGCCATGGGCACCAACATCCGCTTCAGCACAGCTTTCCATCCTCAAACGAGCGGTCAAGTCGAGCGTGTCAATCAGATTCTCGAAGACATGCTCAGGGCTTGTGTGATTTCTTTCGGCATGAAGTGGGAGGACTGTCTTCCTTATGCTGAATTCTCGTACAACAACAGCTTTCAAGCAAGTTCGGGCAAAGCCCCTTTTGAAATTCTATATGGCAGGAAGTGCCGTACCCCTCTCAACTGGTCCGAAACCGGTGAACGTCATCTGCTGGGTAATGACTTAATCACAGAGGCAGAAGAAATGTGCAAAGTCATTCGTGATAACCTCAAAGCAGCTCAATCCCGCCAGAAGTGCTACTATGATAGTAAGCATCGTGATCTGGTTTTTGAGATCGGAGATCATGTTTACCTCCGCGTCTCTCCCATGAAAGGTACTCGTCGCTTCGGTATCAAAGGGAAGCTTGCCCCTAGATACGTGGGACCTTTCAAGATTGTCAGCAAGAGAGGCGACCTCGCCTATCAACTCGAGCTTCCTTCAAACTTTGCAAATGTTCATGATGTGTTCCACGTCTCTCAGCTTCGAAAGTGCTTCAAGACTCCTGACCGCACCGTCAACTTCGAGGACATTGAGCTCCAAGAAGATCTCTCCTATCGTGAGCACCCAGTTGCTATTCTTGAAGAGACTGAACGCAAGACTCGCAACAAGTCAATCAAATTTCTCAAAGTCAAGTGGTCACACCATTCCGACCGTGAAGCTACC
>NC_041382.1:734013021-734014517 GCF_002162155.2 Triticum dicoccoides
GTTTGGTCTCCGGAGTGTGATATTGCTTTCAACACTTTGAAAGAGAAATTGATCACTGCTCCAGTTCTGACTCCGCCTGATGAAACCAAGCCGTACGAGGTCTTTTGTGATGCCTCTCTCCAAGGTCTCGGTGCTGTACTGATGCAAGAGAAGAAAGTTGTTGCTTATACCTCTCGCCAGTTGAAACCTAATGAGAAGAACTACCCCACTCATGATCTCGAGTTGGCGGCAGTTGTGCACGCTTTGTTGACTTGGAGACATCTTCTATTGGGAAGGAAAGTGGATATTTTCACTGATCACAAGAGTCTCAAGTACATCTTCACTCAGCCTAATCTCAACCTCAGGCAGACTCGATGGGTCGAAATGATTCAAGAGTACAATCCGAGTATCGAGTATACTCCAGGAAAGGCTAATGTGATTGCTGACGCGTTGAGCAGAAAAGCATATTGCAACAGTCTGATTCTCAAGCCTTACCAACCCGAGCTTTGTGAAGCTTTCCGCAAACTTAATCTGCAAGTTGTTCCTCAAGGTTTCCTCGCCAACCTTCAAGTCTCTCCTACCTTAGAAGACCAGATTCGCCAAGCCCAACTTCTTGATGATATGGTGAAGAAGGTGAAGATTGGTATTGCAAAGAGTCAGTCCAAGTACAAGTGCTACCGACTTGATGACAAGGACACTCTCTTCTTCGAGGATCGAATTGTTGTGCCCAAAGGTGAACTTCGTAAGGTGATCATGAACGAGGCTCACAACTCTCTCCTCTCCATCCACCCTGGTAGTACGAAGATGTATCAGGACCTCAAGGAAGCTTATTGGTGGACTCGAATGAAGCGCGAGATCGCTCAATTCGTGAATGAATGTGATGTCTGCAGAAGAGTGAAGGCAGAACACCAAAGGCCAGCAGGTCTCCTCCAACCTCTTGCCATTCCAGAATGGAAGTTTGACCACATTGAAATGGACTTCGTGACTGGGTTTCCAAAGCCCAAGCGTGGCAACGATGCTATCTTCGTTGTCATCGACAAGCTCACCAAAGTGGCTCATTTTCTGCCTATCAAAGAGTCAATCACTGCAGCTCAATTGGCGGAACTCTATACCTCTCGCATTGTCTCTCTGCACGGTATTCCTCAAGTGATATCTTCAGACCGTGGCAGCATCTTTACCTCCAAGTTTTGGGATTCTTTTCAGAAGGCCATGGGCACCAACATCCGCTTCAGCACAGCTTTCCATCCTCAAACGAGCGGTCAAGTCGAGCGTGTCAATCAGATTCTCGAAGACATGCTCAGGGCTTGTGTGATTTCTTTCGGCATGAAGTGGGAGGACTGTCTTCCTTATGCTGAATTCTCGTACAACAACAGCTTTCAAGCAAGTTCGGGCAAAGCCCCTTTTGAAATTCTATATGGCAGGAAGTGCCGTACCCCTCTCAACTGGTCTGAAACCGGTGAACGTCAGCTGCTGGGTAATGACTTAATCACAGAGGCAGAAGAAATGTGCAAAGTCAT
>NC_041382.1:734016443-734121233 GCF_002162155.2 Triticum dicoccoides
CGTGCCCCGCCGCCGTCCTCTTCCCGGCCGGCTGCCGGCGCCGCCGCGCCCCGCCACCGCCTGCCGCTCCGGCCACCGGCCTCCTCGCCGCCCCGCGCCGCCGAGGGCGCCGCCGAGCGCCGCCGCCCTCGCCCGCTGCTCCGGCGACCGACTCCGGTCGGCCCGGCCTTCTCCATCCTCCCCGGCGCCGCCTCGCGTCTCCCTCCGGTGAGCTCCGGCGAGAGCCCGGCGGACCTCGGTTTCCGCGTCGGTGAACAGTGCCCCGATCTGGATCTCAGATCCGAAATTCTAGGGTTGACTTTTTCCCTCTCCCTCTAATTTTTATGCATTCTTTGACTGCTTGTATCTCCGCAACCATAGCTCCGTTTTGGGCATATGATATATCAAAATCTTCGTCTCGAGATGTACATCATTTCATTTCATTGCATCATTTGCATTTGAGATCATCTTGATATCCAAAATGCTGTTAGAAGGAGGCTTCATGAGTTAAATTGCAGATCCGTTAGTTCATCATGCACTTTTGTCATTTTTGCTATGTTTAATTCGTGCGTGATATGCCTGTGCCCCTTTGGGATGTATTGTGAAGCATTTTGTCTTCTTTCCAGAGGTGCCACCCATGCATTTTTAGGATGTGTGTGTTGTCTTGTGCAAGCTTGCGAAGAGAGGTACCTGAGATTGCAGATTTCAGGGACTTAGTGATTTTCGCTAAGTCTGGGATATTTTAGTTCATGATGCTATATGTCCAGCTCGTTTCCTAATGATCCGTGCCTCTTTTGAGGATGATCAGTAAGGGAGTTTTGATATTTATGTTATGCTCTATCCATCCATGTCTTTGTTTGCATATGTGGAGTGCTCTAGGTTGACTGAATCGAGCTCAACTTTTGCTTCGTTGTTAATCTGGGCAGATCGGCAACTCGTTTGCGATTTCGCCGATGCTACCGTTAGTGTTCCATGCATGCTATGCCTTAGTTCTTGCCATGTGTAGCTAGCACATTGTGCCTTCTTGCTGGTTATATGCTTTCCTTGCCATGACTTGCACCGTAGTGAGTGCATCGAGCTCGTTTACATGCCTTCGTGAGTTAAATTTCAGCATGTCTCAGTTTTCTCTAAGTCTGAAAACTGATTGTGTTCGAGCGATGTTCGTGAGCTCGGTAGAGTATTTTGTGAACCCTTTTGGCCCCAGGTCACTTTGGGTGTTTTATTAAGCTTGTTGGGTAGCTCCATGCCATGTTCTTACTTGTCATGTTCAGGTTTTCTATCATGTTGTTTTGCTGCTCCGAAGAGAGCATCGTGATCTGAAATTTCAGACTAGTGTTAATTTCACTAAGTCTGAAATCTGTTTTGCATTTGCGTTTTAGCCATGCTTGTTTGAACCTCTTAATGGATGAATTTGCCTATGACTCAGTGCTAGTGTTTTGTCAACCATCTTGTGTACTTCACTGCCATGTTTTTTGTTTTCATGTTTGGTGGCTGTAGCATGTTCATTTCGTTGCATTTAGATGCCTACTTGCTGTTAATCGCAGACCGGTGTCATATCTTAAAACGCTTGCCATTTCCAAACCGTAGCTCCGATTCCAATGATCTTTATATCGTTTTCAAGCGATTTCATCCCCTCTATCCAGTGGAACACTTGGTTTTCTAAGTTGATGCCAGGTTCATGCATTTCCTGTCATATCTTGCATTTTGCATCCCGCATCGCATCCCGCATAGCATATCGTCATTTCATCATATTGCTTGGTCTTGCCCGTGGTTGATTGTATCCTTGTTGCTTGTTTGTCTTGTTGGGTAGAGCCGGGAGACGAGTTCGCTACCGAGGAGCCCATTGAGTTTGCTTGTGAGGATCCAGTCAACTCTGACAACTGTGCAGGCAAGATGATCATACCCTCGAAATCACTACTATCTTTGCTATGCTAGTTTGCTCGCTCTTTTGCTTTGCCACTGCTACGATGCCTACCTTTTGCTTGTCAGCCTCCCAATTGCCATGTTGAACCCCTAACCCACCATTGTCCTAGCAAACCGTTGATTGGCTATGTTACCGCTTTGCTCAGCCCTTCTTATAGCGTTGTTAGTTGCAGGTGAAGATTGGAGCCGTTCCTTGTTGGAACATTTATTTACTTGTTGGGATATCATTATATTGCTATGTTATCTTAATGCATCTATATACTTGGTAAAGGGTGGAAGGCTCGGCCTCTCGCCTAGTGTTTTGTTCCACTCTTGCCGCCCTAGTTTCCGTCATATCGGTGTTATGTTCCCGGATTGTTGCGTCCCTTACGCGGTTGGGTTATAATGGGAACCCCTTGATAGTTCGCCTTGATTAAAGCTTTTCCAGCAATGCCCAACATTGGTTTTACCATTTGCCACCTAGCCTCTTTTTCCCTTGGGTTTCCGGAGCCCGAGGGTCATCGTATTTTAGCCCCCCCCCTTGGGCCAGTGCTCCCTCTGAGTGTTGGTCCGAACTGAGCTGCCTGCGGGGCCACCTCAGGGAAACTTGAGGGTTGGTTTTACTCGTAGCTAGTCTCATCTGAGTGTGCCCTGAGAAAGAGATATGTGCAGCTCCTATCGGGATTTGTCGGCACATTCGGGCGGTGTTGCTGGACTTGTTTTAACCTGTCGAATCATCTTGTTGTACCAAGATACCGAGTCTGATCGGTGTGACTTGGGTGGAGGTCTATTCCTTCGTTGACCGTGAGAGCTTGTCATGGGCTAAGTTGGGACTCCCCTGCAGGGATTGATCTTTCGAAAGCCGTGCCCGCGGTTATGGGCAGATGGGAATTTGTTAATGTCCGGTTGTAGATGACTTGAACTAAACTTAATTAAAATGAATCAACCGTGTGTGTTACCGTGATGGCCCCTCCTCGGCGGAGTCCGGGAAGTGGACACGGTGTTGGAGTTATGCTTGCGCAGGATGTTCTTTTAGCTTCTCGCTCGTGCTTCGCCTTCTCTTCTCGCTCTCTTTTGCGTATAAGTTAGCCACCACATATGCTAGTCGCTCGCTGCAGCTCCACATATATTTGCCTTATCCATTTCCATGAGCTTAAATAGTTTTGATCGCGTGGGTGTGAGATTGCTGAGTCCCTGTGGCTCACAGATACTACAACTCCAGATGCAGGTCCAGGTGATTCCGCTCCAGTTGACGAGTACGAGCTCAAGTGGGAGTTCGACGAGGACTCTCAGCGATACTACGTGTCCTTTCCAGATGATCAGTAGTGGTGCCTAGTTGGGGTTATCGATTCAGTACCTTGTCGCATGTTGGGTTCTTTTCCATTTTGGCGCCGTAGTCGGGCCATGAGTGTTTGTTTGATGGATGTTATTTATGTACTCTGATGTGACGTGGCGAGTGTAAGCCAACTATGTTATCTCCCCCTTTTATTATATATTACATGGGATGTTGTAATGATTGCCTGACTTGCGACATTGCTTTCAATGCGGTTATGCCTCTAAGTCGTGCCTCGACACGTGGGAGCTATAGCCGCATCGAGGGCGTTACAATGCGGGTAAGTACTTTGTGTAGATTCAATACCATGTGCTAATAGCCCCCGAGACTTGAAGCAGTTGGCCCAACTGATTTAAGGGTCGTTATATCATCAGGTACTCACAGAGAAAAATAGCATGCTATCCAAGGAGCTTGAAGAATGCCGGACCAAGCTAACTGTTGTCACTGCCGAACTGGCAGATTTGAAGAAATCCCAAAAGGCGCCGGTGATACGTCTCCGTCGTATCTACTTTTCCAAACACTTTTGCCCTTGTTTTGGACTCTAATTTGCATGATTTGAATGGAACTAACCCGGATTGGCGCTGTTTTCAGTAGAATTGCTATGGTGTTATTTATGTGCAGAAACAAAAGTTCTCGGAATGACCTGAAACTTCACGGAACATCTATTCGGAAATAATAAAAAATCCTTGCAAAAGATGAAGACTAGGGGGCCACCACCTGTCCACGAGTGTGGGGGGCACGCCCCCTACCTCGTGGTCCCCCTGGAGCTCCTCTTACCTCAACTCCAACTCTACATATTTGGTTTCGGGGAGAAAAAATCAGAGAGAAGGATTCATCGCATTTTACAATACGGAGCCGCCGCCAAGCCCTAAAACCTCTCGGGAGGGCTGACCTGGAGTCCGTTCGGGGCTCAGGAGAGGGGAATCCATCGCCATCGTCATCATCAACCATCCTCCATCACCAATTTCATGATGCTCACCGCCGTGCGTGAGTAATTCCATCGTAGGCTTGCTGGACGGTGATGGGTTGGATGAGATTTATCATGTAATCGAGTTAGTTTTGTTAGGGTTTGATCCCTAGTATCCACTATGTTCTGAGATTGATGTTGCTATGACTTTGCTATGCTTAATGCTTGTCACTAGGGCCCGAGTGCCATGATTTCAGATCTGAACCTATTATGCTTTCATCAATATTTGAGAGTTCTTGATCCTATCTTGCAAGTCTATAGTTACCTATTATGTGTTATGATCCGTTAACCCCGAAGTGACAATAATCGGGATACTTACTAGTGATGACAATAGTTTGAGGAGTTCATGTATTCACTATGTGCTAATGCTTTGTTCCGGTACTCTATTAAAAGGAGGCCTTAATATCCCTTAGTTTTCATTAGGACCCCGCTGCCACAGGAGGGTAGGACAAAAGATGGCATGCAAGTTCTTTTCCATAAGCACGTATGACTATATTCGGAATACACGCCTACATTACATTGATGAACTGGAGCTAGTTCTATGTCACCCTTGGTTATGACTGTTACATGATGAACCACATCCAACATAATTCTCCATCACCGATCCATTGCCTACGAGCTTTCCATATATTGTTCTTCGCTTATTTACTTTTCCGTTGTTGTTGCTATCATCACTACAAAATACCAAAAACATTACTTTTGCTACCGTTACCTTTTGCTACCATTACCACTACTATCATATTACTTTGCTACTAAATACTTTGCTGTAGATATTAAGTTTCCAGGTGTGGTTGAATCGACAACTCAGCTGCTAACACTTAAAAATATTCTTTGGCTCCCCTTGTGTCGAATCAATAAATTTGGGTTGAATACTCTACCCTCGAAAACCGCTGCGATCCCCTATACTTGTGGGTTATCAAGACTATTTTTTGGCGCTGTTGCCGGGGAGCATAGCTCTATTCTTTGAGTCACTTGGGATTTATATATGCTTATCATTATGAAGAACTTGAGAGATCTAAAAACCAAGATTTATCCCTCAGCTGCGTGGGGAGGTAAGGAACTGCCATCTAGCTCTGCACTTGATTCACCTTCTGTTTTGAGTAATCTTGCGACACCTAAACCTGCTTATGCTATTCGTTCTGATATGTCACATGTTATTGATGATGCCACTTCTGCTATGCATGATACTTACGATGAAACTACTTCTATGCTTGATACTACTGTGCCACTTGGTGAATTTCTTGATGAACAACTTGCTAGGGCTAGAGAGAATGAAAATATTGAATCTGATAATATTGATGAAAGTGATGATGAAGACTTGCTCATTATTCCTAAGGGTTATGTTTTTGATAAAGAAGCTTCTTTAGCTATTTTAGCTTGCAAAGATAGTTACGAACTTAAGAGGTTATAAGCTAAATGGAATAAGCAATCTCTAAATGCTAGGATGAAACCTGGCCCTGCTTTTGCTACTTCACCTATCTTTGTTACTGATAAGGATTATGAATTCTCTGTTGATCCTGATATAATTACATTGGTTGAATCTGATCCTTTTCATGGCTATGAATCTGAAATTGTTGTGGCACATCTTACTAAATTAAATGATATAGCCACCCTGTTCACTAATGATGAGAGAACTCGTTACTTTTATATCCTTAAAATATTTCCGTTCTCATTAAAGGGTGATGCTAAAATATGGTTTAATTGTCTTGATCCTGGTTGTGTGCGTAGTCCCCAGGATATAATTTATTACTTCTCTGCTAAATATTTCCCTGCTCATAAGAAACAAGCTGCTTTAAGGGATATATATAATTTTGTGTAAATTGAAGAAGAGAGTCTACCACAAGCTTGGGGGAGGCTTCTCCAATTACTTAATGCTTTGCCTGATCATCCTCTTAAGAAAAATGAAATACTTGATATCTTTTATAATGGACTAACCGATGCCTCCAAAGATTACCTGGATAGTTGTGCTGGTTCTGTTTTCAGGGAAAGAACGCGGGATGAAGCTGAAATTCTATTGAATAATATGTTGAAAAATTAAAATAATTGGACACTTCCTGAACCAATTCCTGAGCCTATTCCTAAAACAACTCCAAAGAAGAGAGGTGTTCTATTTCTCTGTCTTGAAGATATGCAAGAGGCAAAGAAATCTATGAAAGAAAAAGGTATTAAAGCCGAAGATGTTAAGAATTTACCTCCTATTGAAGAAATACACAGTCTTAATTTACCGCCTGTTGAAGAAACATATGATCTTAATCCATTACCTATTGAAGAAGTACATGGTCTTGATAACCCGACACAGGTAGTGAAGGTAAATTCTCTCTATTGATATGATAAAGCTGAAATCCCATTTACTAAGTTTGCTAGCCCATGCATAGATGAGTTTGATAAATTTATGTTTAAGCAAGAAGATTTTAACACTTACTTTGGTAGAAAATTGAAATACAATTCAAATATGCTTGAACACTTGGGTAATTATATGGCTAATGTCAAAGGTGAACTTAAACTTATTAGTAAACATGCTTCTATGGTTACCACTCAAGTAGAACAAGTACTTAAAGCTCAAAATGATTTGCTCAATGAATTGAATAGTAAGAATAATGATAATGTTGTTAGAGTTATGACTAGAGGTGGTAAAATGACTCAGGAACCTTTGTATCCTGAAGGCCATCCTAAGAGAATTGAGCAAGATTCTCAGAGAAATAATATAGATGCACCTAGTCCTTCTAAAAGGAAGAAAAAGAAAAATGATAGGACTTTGCATACTTCTAGTGAACCTGTTATTGATACACCTGAGAATCCAAATGATATTTCTATCTCTGATGCTGAAACACAATCTGGTAATGAACCTGAAACTAGTGATAATGTTAATGATAATGTTCATGATGATGCTCAACCTAGTAATGATAATGATATAGAAATTGAACCTGTTGTTGATCTTGATAACCCACAATCAAAGAATCATCATTATGATAAGAAAGACTTTGTTGCTAGGAAACACGGTAAGGAAAAAGAGCCTTGGGTTCAGAAACCCATGCCTTTTCCTCCCAAACCATCCAAGAAAAAGGATGACGAGGATTTTGAGCGCTTTACTGAAATGTTTAGACCTATCTTTTTGTGTATGCGATTAACTGATATGCTCCAAATGAATCCTTATGCTAAGTATATGAAAGATATTGTTACAAATAAAAGAAAGATACCTAAAGCTGAAATTTCCACCATGCTTGAAATTTCCACCAACTATACCATGCTCCATTAAAAGAAACTATGTTAAAACTGCTTTATGTGATCTTGGAGCCGGTGTTAGTGTTATGCCTCTCTCTTTATATCATAGACTTGATTTGAATAAGTTGACACCTACTGAAATATCTTTGCAAATGGTTGATAAATCAACTGCTATATGTCGGGGGTTTGGTGCGACATATGCCAACGGATGGCTTATCATGGTGGGGGCGAGTAGAAAGTCGCTGGTGCCTGGAAATGGGATGAGGCGAAGACATGCACGCTGGCGAATCTTACCCAGCTTCGGGGCTCTCCGGGGAGATAATACCCCTACTGCTGCTCTGCGGGATCTCCGCATGATCGCTATGGCAAAGTGCTTACACGGTTGCTCCTTGAGCGGTTTTCTGGTGGTGGGAGAGGGCAAGACAAGCTCTCTCCCTCCTATATGATTTGGTCTAGAGCTAATGGGTTCCAACCCTTGGCATGGGTGCCCTGGGGGGGTTTATATAGGCCTACCCCCCAGGGGTACAATGGTAATCTGGCTGGGCGCGGGCCCAGCCGTCAGTGTCTCTGGCCTACGTCTTCTCTGCTGACCGATGGGGCCCGCCGACTGGCGGGCCCTGCTGACTGGCCGGGTACGGAGCCGACAGGCCGCATCTGCCGCGGGCGGGTCTTGCCGGCTGCTAATTACTGTAGCCGTACTTCTGATGACGCGGGCTTGATCATGAGGTCGTGGCAACAGCCCCGCCGCCTGGCGGGCGATCACTGTTGCCACTCCCCATCCCATCTTGATTAATGGCGCGTGGGCCCCGGGGGAGGGCTCGGCCGACTCCCCCGGGCCTACTCCCGACGGGTCCGACTGGTGGTTCTCCTGCCGTCTCCCGAGGTCTCACTGACTGGTGGGCCCTGCTGCCTCCAGACCATACAGAC
This sequence comes from Triticum dicoccoides, assembly GCF_002162155.2. Taxonomy (NCBI): domain Eukaryota; kingdom Viridiplantae; phylum Streptophyta; class Magnoliopsida; order Poales; family Poaceae; genus Triticum; species Triticum dicoccoides. The sequence goes on from NC_041382.1 coordinate 734,024,774, forward strand.
AAGCCATCGTGGGTGCAGGATTGGACCCTACGGTGCTGATGTCAGGGCCGGCATGGCAACAGTGCCACGCCGCACGAAGATCTTCCGAGGTACGGCGTGTTGTGGCCATGCCTGCTCTTGGTGAGGGGCGGGGGTGGGCTTTGCTGTAGCCACGCCCCTGCCTCGTCCCCTTTGATGAGGTCATAGGGTTTGTTGGAGTCGCAGGCCGGCTCCCCAAAGCCGACTTCTTTGGAAGTCGTCCCTGGGACTCAGCCGTGAGCGGGCAGTCGGCCGCCTTGCTGTCGACTCCTCGGGAGGAGGCTCTTTGTCATGGGGTCTTGAGGGGCGCAGCCTACCCCGATGCCTTGAAAGGTTACGGGACTCGGGTTGGCCTACCCGTGGCCCATTACTCCGACAGTAGTCCCCGAAGCTGGTGAGGCGCCGCGGGCGATCGGCCGAGAAGCCTCAGCAGTTTCTCTTTCCGGGTGCTGAACACATGGTCTTTGATTGACTTCTGCCAGGCCGACTAGAAGGAGTCTGACTTGCTCAACTCGGACTCACTCCATTCCGACTCGCTCAGTATTTCAAACGTCGTGGCGGGATTTAAGTGGCGTGCTAGCTAAGCCTCCAGGCCGCCGCCCGTTTTTGGCGAGTCACGCGAGGGCACGTGGCTAGGCCGTCCTGCCAGCCTACGCGCGCGACGGGACAGGCCCATAGGCGGGGCCCGCCACTACCGCGCCTTGGCGCCCGAGCGGATCTGCTGCGGCCCCGGTGGACGGTTGGGATTCCTGTGGAGTTACTGCGTGCAGTAACTTTATCGTGGATCGTGGGGGTCGTGGGGTTGTGGGCATAGTAAATCCCCATGTCCATGGTGAGTCGCCTTTCTTTTCTTTCTTTGGATTGTCTTCTTCTTGCCGAGTTTTGTTTTGACCAGTCGTATTTGGTTAGAATCCCCTCCTTCACCCACCAGCCGGCACCTCGGGGCCGGGCCGCGAGTTCCTCGCCGACCGGGCAGAGAGCGATGTCGACGACCCCAATCTGGGGGCAGCGGCTCTAGAAGATGACGCTGAGCGGGGAGGAGGAACAGCGGGCGACTTCAGGCCTTCGGCCACTTTCGCCGACTGGCCTGACGATGATGCCGAGGGAGAAGTCGCCCCTCGCCATCGGCCAGGAGCCAGCCAGCCGGGCGCGGGTTCTTCTGCCGCGCCGAGAGCTCCAGGCGTCCGGAAGAAGCGCAGGGCCATGCCGACCTTGTTCGGCAGTCGGCCGAAGAATCCCAAGGGTTCGGCTGCGGTGACCCGGCGGGACGAGGCGGCCGCGAAGGCCATCCGCTTCCGTAAGAAAGTGAAGAAGCTGTCGTTGGTCTCCGCGCAAGTATTTTGTCTTCAATGTTTTATTCTTTCTTCGTGATTTGTCTGAGTCTCTGCTTGCCCCTCTTGCTTTAGGGCTCCCCTCTCTCTTGAGAGGGTCACCGCCGCCTCCGTCATGGGGTCAGCGGAGACGTCCGCCACCACTCGGTGGATTGACCCCGTTGCTGACCTCCGGGAGGCGACGGAGCAGAATGCGCAGGAGAAGTGCAACGAAGAAGAGGCCCTCCACCTAGAGAAGGCGGAGGCCGACAGGTCGGAGGCCTCTACTAAGAAAAAACCAGCGGAGGCCGAAGCCGCCGCCGCGGTGAAGCAGCAGGCTGAGGAAGCCGCACGCCGCCAGTCGGCATTGCTCGTCACCCCATTGAACTCTGTGCCGCCGCCTCCAGAGTTCACGGGGCAGACTGGGGAAGCCGGCGGGGAGAAGCCCATCGTGGAGGGGGAGGGCGGCGACCCCTGTACGCCGGATGCGAACATTCCGCCGCCGCCTCCGCCGCCGTCTGAAGGTGCGCAGGGCGAGCAGCCGGCGGGCCCTCCGGTGCCGCCGACCAAACACGAGGCTGTGGCGAGGCTACTCCTCCAAGTCGGCTCGCCAACGCGCCGCCATCTGGAGAAGGCGACTTCGGCGCCCCGTCCCCTGGAAACCGGCGCTGCCAGCTCGGCGATCCCAGACGCCGAGGCAACGAGCGCCGCGCCCATTGGGTGGGTGTGAGGAGGCGGCACAGGGCCGCTGAACCAGGCGCTTCTGGACGTCCAGGCGAAGCTTCGTGCCGAGGGCGATGCTCTCCAGAATTGCACCAAGGCGTACCTAGCGTCGCGGGCAGCTGTCCGGGTATGTTTTTCCTTTTGGCCTTTGTTTTTCTTGTTCCTCTCCATAGGGGTGCGCCAGCGCACCCACTGGGTGTAGTCCCTGAGTTTCGGGCTGGCTGCTGAGCAGGCAGCCCGGAACTCCAATTGATGAACTCTGGGTATTAACTTTTTGTCTGAAACGTTCGTCACAGGATTACCACAACCTCCGCGTCACTGCCTTCAACCGTAACGTTGAAGAGCTGGGCAAGCGGACCGCCGATCTATCGAAGAGCCGGAGTAACTCATTTTCCTTCTTCGCGGGGGCGCGTTGGCACACCCGCAGGCTGTAGTCCCCGAGATTCGGGCCGACTGCTGAGCAGTCGGGCCGGATCTCCCCAGCGACCTTCTTTACTGGTGGCTTGATGCCTTCTTTCTTTCTTCTTCTCAGGGGCCAACGCTGCTCTTCAACAGTAGCTGAGCGATGCCATCTCCGCTTTGCACGCCAAACAGGAGGAGTGCAGCAAGCTTGCCATGGAGCGCGATCTGCTGGCCACTCAATTGGCAGAGCAGAAGGAACTGCTTGTGAAGTCACAGAGGGAGGCGGAGGAGACGGAAACCGCCCTCTTGGCCGAGTTCGCGAGTGAGCGCTCCTCCTGGTCTGACAAGGAGGCGTAGCTGTCCTCCGACTTCCACGAGATTGAAGACATCGTTGATGGTGAGCCTCTTTATTTTCTTTCTTTGAGCTGCCGATTTAAGTTGTGCTGACTCCTGGTTTTTGACTAGCTTCTTCGTTTCTTCATGTCTTTGCAGACTTCTTCCCTGGGCAGTCGCAGGCCGCCATCCAAGCCATCGAGGCTGACCGTGAAGGTCGGAGGGCGGAGGGCGCAGAGATTGCCGCCGATGCCCCCCGAACTCTTGACGAGCACATCCTGAGCATTGAGGCTCGCCTTCGGCCAGCTCACCGGATGCTGCGCCGGCTTCAGCGTGTCGGTGCCTAGGCGATTGCCGCCCTGTGGCCGGATATGCCGGCTCCGTGCACCCCCAGCCTGATGGCCGACTGGCTGGAGGTCGCGGCTGGTCGTCTTGAGGCCTGGAAGGGCTCTTCGGCCCCAGCTGGAGCGCGCCGGGCCTTGGAGTTCGTCAAGGCATGGTATCCGGGGCTGGACCTAGACCGACTGGCCATGCTTCGGTCGGAGGCCCAGCCGGAGCTGGCGGCCGCGGAAGACACCCTCGTCAAGCATGCTGCAGCGATCGCTGAGTACACCCACACCACCATCTTCGTCCCCGAGCGGTCTGAAGACGGCGAGGAGGTACCGCTGGAGTGGTTTGGGATGAACCCAGACTACGGCGAGGACTCGGCGGAGGTGATTGGCTCCAGCGTCGAGGAAGAGGGCGAGGCGGAGGACGGAGGCGAGGCCGAGGCACTAGAAGACGGAGCAGACGGCCAGCCTCAGCTCGACCGTACCTCCAGCAACGAGCCGCGTGCAGCCGGCCCGACTGCTGCTGGAGGCGATCAAGCCAAGACTAGCTAGCCAGCCGCCCCGACGCCTGGCGCTGGCGCCTCCTCCGACCCTACGAGTCCGTCTGCTGCTTCCTAAGCTGCCGATGTATCTTTGTTTTGTCTGCTTCAGTAGTCTTTGAAGAACTTTGTTAATTCGCACAATTCCATCCGCGGGGTGTATTTTGAACCTCTACTCGACAATTCGGCCAAGGGCCTATGTTATGTATATATATATATATATATATATATATATATATATATATATATATATATATATATCTAACTTTTCTTGCTCATTGCTCTTTTGGCTTTTTTTCCTTTGCCGCTTTCTCTTAGTTGCCTGCCTTGCCAATCGGACAGCCGCTCTGCGGACTGTCGCCGTTTTCAAGATTTTTTGAGCAAGTTAGATAGAAGACGGCAATCCGATTATCCAAGAGTCAGTTTGCGAGAAAGGCTGGAAGCTGTCTTGAGCTATGTTTTATGCTTTGAGTCCTTAGCCATTTTTCATGCGAATGCCCATTCTACCTTACGGCTGCCCACCGTATAGTCACTCTGCGAGCTGCGGCTTCTGACAGGAGACGGTTTAGGCGTTTACACACTACTTGTCCGACTGCAGGAAGCATTTCATAGTGCAAGGCGGCAAGTCCTCGGGCCGACTTGTCGAGCCCGGTGCCAAACGGCATAAACAGGAGTAACATACTCGCAGTCATAATGTTTATCATACAGACAAAAGAGGGCAGTCCCTGAGCTCGCCTCGGGGGGCCCGAAATCTTGGTACTTTAATACAAAAGGTAGCGTGGTACATACTGCATCAACTATAAAATCTTTGGAGGAGATTTGCATTCCATGGCCGCTCTGTCTCCTTGCCGGAGTCGTCCCTCTTGCGTGCTCGGGGCTTCTGAGCATCGATCAGGTAGTAGGAATCGTTGCCCAGTACTTTGCTAATGAAAGGGCCTTCCCAAGGCGCCGACAGCTTGTGCTGGCAGGCTGTTCGCTGGATCAGCCGGAGCACAAGGTCGCCTTCTTGGAAAGATCTTGGCCTGACCTTCCTGTTGTGGTATCGGCGTGGGCTCTGCTGGTAGATGCTGGACCGGCTGAGTGCCAACAGCCGGCCCTCTTCCAGTAGATCGACGTCGTCTTGTCATGCTTCTTCTGCTTCCTCCTCGGTGTACATAGTGACTCGTGGGGAGTCGAACTCTATGTCCGTTGGGATGACGGCTTCGGCACCGTAGATGAGGAAGAAGGGCGTGAAGCCGATTGACTTGTTTGGAGTCGTGCGCATACTCCAGAGGACGGCTGGCAGCTCGTCGAGGCAGCAGCCAGCCGAGCGCTCCAGAGGCTCGATCAACCGAGGCTTGATGGCGGACAGGATGAGGACGTTTGCTCGCTCCACTTGGCCATTTGACTGCGGATGGGCGACAGACGCTAGGTCCAGTCGGATGCCCTGTGTTGCGCAGAAACGGGCCAAGGCGCCCTTGGCGAAATTTGTGCCATTGTCGGCGATGATGCTATGTGTATGCCATACCGGATTGTGATATCGGAGATGAAAGTTACGGCAGTCGGACCGTTCAGCTTCTTGATTGGCTTTGCTTCTATCCACTTGGTGAACTTGTCCACTGCGACAAGTAAGTGAGTTAAACCACCTCGTGCTGTTTTGAATGGTCCCACCATGTCTAGACCCCAAACTGCGAAAGGCCAGGCAATGGGGATGGTCTTGAGTGCAGAAGGTGGCTGGTGCGGCTTGGAGCTGAACTTCTAACACCCTTTGCATTTTTAGACCAGCTCCTTGGCCTCTTCCAAGGCAGTTGGCCAGAAGAAACCGTGTCGAAAGGCTTTGGCGACGAGTGCTCTTGAAGCCACATGGTGGCCGCACTCGCCTTGATGGATGTCTTTGAGAATTGCTTGGCCTTGCTCTGGCTCTACGCAGCGCTGGTAGACACTAGTGACGCTGCGCCTGACCAGCTCTCTGTTGACTATGGTGTAGGCTGTCGCCCGACATTGTATTTGCCGAGCTGAAGTTTCATCGGTCGGCAGCTCTTTGTTCACCAGAAATTTGAGGATGGGCTGGGCCCATGAGGGTGCTGCTATTTCTTCGACTGCTAGAACTGCGACTTGGACAAGGGCGGTTGGGCTGGGAGGTGGCGGGGTGGAGTCAACAGCTACTTGCTGGGTTGTTGAAGTCCCCAGGCCGACTAGCGCGGTCCTTGGGCCGAGTTCTGGAGTCTTCGAGTCTACCACCACAGTCCCCGGGCCAGATTTGGCTGTGGCAGCTTTGGGGTCTTCCGCCAAAATCCTCGTTCCGGCTGCCGGAGCTCTGGGGTCGGATCCACGTCTTCAGGAGGAACTGGCACAAAAATGGAGTCTGATTCTGGTGAAGGCTTGACAGATGGCTTGAGGAGGCGTTGAAGGGCGACACCAGATGGTATTGCTTGGCGGGTAGAGCCGATTCATGCTAATGCATCTGCTTGGTCGTTGTCATTCCTTGGCACATGGAGGAACTCGCACCCTTCGAAATACCCGCTGAGTTGCTACACGAGGAGACGGTAGCTCGCCATGTTTGCATCTTTCGTGTCCCAGTCGCCAGATGATTGCTAGACCACTAAGTGTGAGTCGCCATAACACAAGATCCGACGGATGCCATGCTCTTTGGCAAGCCGGAGCCCGTGAATGAGCGCCTCGTACTCGGCGACGTTATTGGAGGCGGCAAAGTGGATTTGCAATGCATACTTGAGCTTGTCACCTTTGGGAGAGGTGAGGAAGACGCCAGCTCCCAAGCCAGTGCGCATCTTGGAGCCATCGGAATGCATCCGCCAATGGGTGGAATCAGGTGCTGGAGGTTGGTACTGGGTCTCGGCCCAGTCAACGAGGAAGTCGGCCAGTGCTTGTAACTTGATGGCGGTGCGGGGCTGGTAGTGGATGGTGTAAGGAGCCAGCTCTATGGCCCACTTGGCCACTCGACCAGAAGCATCTTGCCTACCGATGATCTCAGCAAGTGGGGCCATGCAGACAACCGTGATTGGATGCTCTTGAAAGTAAGGCTTCAATTTCTTGGCAGCAAGGTGTACGCCACTGCACATCTTCTGGTAGTGGGGGTAGTTCTGCTTGGAGGTCGACAGTACCTCGCTCAGGTAATATACCGGTCTCTGGACAGGAAGCGCCTTGCCTTCCTCCTTGCACTCCACTACAATGACTGTGCTGACTACTTGGCTGGTGGTGGCGATGTACAGGAGCATAGGTTCCTTGGGAGTCGGAGCCGCCAGGACGGGTGGGGTAGTCAGCATCTTCTTCAACTAGTGAAAAGCTTCGTCCGCCTTATGGTTCCACTCGAAAAAGGTAGTCTTCTTCATGAGTTGGTATAAGGGGAGAGCTTTCTCGCCCAGCCGACTGATGAATCGGCTGATGGACGCTAAGCAGCCGGTGAACTTCTGCACATCCAGCAGTCGGCTAGGTACCTCCATTCTCTCAATGGCCTTGATTTTTACTGGGTTGCATTCTATGCCGCGTTCAGAGACCAGGAAACCTAGCAGCTGGCCGGCTGGTACTCCGAAGACACACTTCTCGGGGTTGAGCTTGATCTGGAACTGGCACAGGTTCTCAAAAGTCTCCTTGAGGTCTTCCAGCAGTGTCCCATGCTTTTCCGTCTTCACCACCACGTCGTCCACGTAAACATGGGCGTTCCTACCGAGCTGCTTGAGGAGGGACTTCTGCATACAACGCTGAAAGGTGGCGCCGGCATTCCTTAAGCCGAATGTCATGGTGAGGTAGCAGAAGGCTCCAAACGGCATGATGAAGTCAGTTTTCAGTCTGTCGGCCAGGTTTAGCTTGATCTGGTGATATCCTGAATATGCATCCAAAAAACTCAACAGCTCGCATCCGGCTATGGAGTCTATCACCTGATCGATTCTTGGTAGAGAAAACGGGTCCTTGGGGCAGGCCTTGTTGAGGCTCGTGTAGTCAATACACATTCACCACTGCTTGTTCTTCTTTAGTACCAGGACCGGGTTTGCTAGCCATTCTGGAAAGAACACTTCCATAATGAAGCCGGCTGCTAGGAGTCGGGCTATCTCTTCTTCGACAACTCTTCTCTTCTCTTCTGATAGGCGGCGCAGGGGCTGCCTGACCGGCTTTGCATCAGATCGGACATGTAACTTGTGCTCGGCGAATTCCGTTGGTACACTTGGCATGTCTTTGGGGGACCATGCAAAGATGTCTCGATTCTCACGGAGGAAATCGACGATCTTGCCTTCCTATTTGCTGTCGAGGTTTGCACCTACGACGGCGTACCTCTCTGGGTGCTCCGGGTCCAATGGTATCTTCTTTGTCTCTTTGGCCGGTTTGAACGAACCTTCAGCCTCCGACTCTTTCGGGTTGGGCGACACCTCAGGCTGCTTGCCGGCCATCGCCACAACTCGCTCAAGGAGCCGCTTCTCAGCCGCGATTACCAAGGACTCGGCCAGCCGACTACTCTCTACTGCACAAGCAAACAACTTCCGGTAGTTGCTAGCCACAGTCAGAATTCCCTTGGAACTGGGCATCTTCATCTTGAGGTAGGCGTAGTGGGGAACCGCCATGAACTTGGCCAAGGCAGGTCGGCCAAGCAGCGGATGGTATGGGCTCTCAAGATCTACCACCTCAAACCAAACGGGCTCTCTACGGAAGTGAACTTTGTCCCCAAAGAGGACGTCCATCAGGATCTTGCCGATTGGCGAGCAGGAAAGCCCAGGAACAATGTCGTGGAACACAGTTCGGCTGTTCTGAAGCTGTATTTGCTTGATCCCTAACTTCTCCATGGTGTCCTTGTACAGGATATTGATGCTGCTGCCCCCGTCTATCAGAACTCGCGAGAAACGTGTGGCTCGTTTGTCTATAGCAAAGGTGGCGTCCAGGACCAAGGCGTAGGAGCCCGGACTCGGCATCACCTCTGGGTGGTCAACCCTACTCTAGCTAATGGGCTTCTCAGACCAGTGCATGAACTCTGACATCACCAACGCTACTGCATTCACCTCTTGTCGCTGCAGCCGCCTGCTGCGTCGATCATCAGCCACACTGGTGAACACCACATAGGCTCCATGCTCTTCAGGGTATTCGTCTTGTACTGTGCCGACTGGCCTGACTGCCGGCTGCTGGGGCGGAGGCGGAGGCGGCTGCCCAGCAGGCGGGGGAGGCAGGAGGCCGTCTCCCTTGGCGATCCTGGTGAGCCAGTGGCACTTCTAGGTGGTGTGATTCGACGGCTTTGCGCCGCTGTGGAACTTGCAAGGTCCATCCAAGGTCTGCTCATAGGAGAAGGCCGGCAACCAGTTTGGCTTGCCACCTTTCTGTCGCTTGGGCGGGGGCTGCCCTTCTGGCTGCTGGGCTTCAACGGTCGCGACCTGCCAGCTACTAGAAGCCGGCTGCGGGGCCTTGCGCTTGTTGTCGCCCTGCTGTTGTCGCCGGCCGGCGTCTGCCGCCGGAGTTCTTGGAGCTTGAGGTGCCACTTTACCAGTTGTGCTGATTTGAATTTCCGCCTTCATGGAGGAGTCGGCCGTGGCGTACTTGTCCGCTACGATCAGCAGCTCGTCAAGGGTTTCTGGCTCGTCGCAGAGGAGCTTGTGCTTGAGGAGGGTGCCTTCCCTGCACCCGGCTGTAAAGTACTCGATAGCCTGCACCTCGTGCACGCCCTCGCAGGAGTTCCGGAGCTCGGCCCAACAGGTGAGGTAATCACGAGTAGACTCGTCGGGGCGTTGCACGCACAAGGAGAGCTGACGAGGCTTGGGAGGACGCTTGTACGTGCTGGTGAAGTTGCGGACGAACGCTTCGGTGAAGTCGACCCAGCTGTTGGTGCTACGGGGCTTTAGGCTGTTCAGCCGTGTTCGGGCCGTGCCCAGGAGCATGAGCGGAACGTACTTTACAGTGACACGCTTGTTGCCGTTTGCTATGCTAACAGCCGTGGAGTAGTTGACTAGCCAGTCTTCTGGCTTCACGGAGCCGGTATACTTGGGCGTGTCTCTTGGGAGTGTGAACCCTCTAGGAAAGGGTTCGTCCTGAATGCGGGGCCCGAAACAAGGCGGACCCAGCTCGTCTTCTTCCTCCAGCGCTAAGGATCGGTGGAGTCGGTCGATCCGGTGGCGGGCGTCGTTCTCTCCAACTCCCTTTCGGCGGCCAAGGCGGTCACCGAGAGTAGGATGGTCAACAGGCGGCGGGGAGACTCGCCTCTGCTTGCGGGGAGGGGGAGGCGGACAGTCATCTCGTCGTTCCACTGCTCTTGAGCGGCCTTCTTGGTCGTGCTCTATGGTGATGCGAGTCCGACTGTGGCTGACAGTCGGCTCCTTGTCTCTTCTTCCTCGGGCGCCGCTAGTCGGCGTCCGAGACGTCGCGCCTTGATCTCGGTGAAGGTCGTCGATGGGCCGTTGAGGCGCCTCCACGCGGCAGCCGGCCTCGTTCTGTGCGGCGGCCGCGTCGAGAAGCCGTTGGACTCGCTCCATCATGAGGTGGCGTTCTTCGCCCTCGAAATTGTCCAGCTCGTCCGCCGCTGCCTGGGCGGCTTGGATGTTCTCTGCTGGTGTAGCCTACACAAGGCGGCTTGCCCCAAACAGGTTGGCGATGGCTACTTCGCGCTGCCGGACCGCGCCAAGGCGGCTGGGCTCCGCCAGGGCCGGCAAGCCGCCGACGGCGCGATCCATCTCCCGCTGGTAGGCTTCTGACAAGTGCCTCATCCTGGCCAGCTTCTTCGCGCCTTCAACGAGCTGAAGGCGGCGCGCCTCCAACGTCTCTGCATCAGCGTCTTCCGGAATGGGCGCAGTTAGATCTTGCAGCACCGCGCCGAGTGAGTCGGGCGCTCCTCCGCCGGGGAACTCGTCATGATTGATGACTAGCACCTCAGTGATGGTGCTTCCATCGCTCTCTGCGTGGGGGAGAGGTTCGTCGTAGACCACCACGTTGGTGGGGAACGCGTCGAGCGACGCGGTGTCGGAGTCGACCAGCATCGGGTCGGTGGAGCCTACAAACTCCAAGTCTACGGCAGGCTCGCCGGAAACGTGGAGTTGATCGAGGAGGCCCGTGAGGAGGTTCTCGGGGTCTTCCGTGCCTGCGTTGGATGCAGGTCCGTCGGAGAGGCGGACCTCGCCGACGAGTTAGGCCAAGGAGCTGATCGTGTAGGCGATCTCAACGCCGCTTAGCGCGTCGGCGCAAACTCCATCTGGCGTGCCTGGCTGGCTGCGCTCGCCAGGGAGGAAAAGGGTTCCCGTCCAGAACAGATCTCCGGACGGCGGTGCACCAGGCCCCACGGTGGGCGCCAAATGTCGGGGGTTTGGTGCGACATATGCCATCGGATGGCTTATCATGGTGGGGGCGAGTAGAACGTCGCCGGTGCCTGGAAACGGGATGAGGCAAAGACATGCACGTCGGCGAATCTTACCCAGCTTCGGGGCTCTCCGGGGAGATAATACCCCTACTGCTGCTCTGCGGGGTCTCCGCATGATCGCTATGGCAAAGTGCTTACACGGTTGCTCCTTGAGCGCTTTTCTGGTGGTGGGAGAGGGCAAGACTAGATCTCTCCCTCCTCTATGATTTGGTCTAGAGCTAATGGGTTCCAACCCTTGGCATGGGTGCCCTGGGGGATTATATAGGCCTACCGCCCAGGGGTACAATGGTAATCCAGCTGGGCGCGGGCCCAGCCGTTAGTGTCTCTGGCCTCCGTCTTCTCTGCTGACAGCTGGGGCCCGCCGACTGGCGGGCCCCGCCGACTGGCCGGGTACGGAGCCGACAGGCCGCATCCGCTACGGGCGGGTCTTGCCAGCTGCTGATTACTATAGCCGTACTTCTGATGACGCGGGCTTGATCATGAGGTGGTGGCAACAGCCCCGCCGCCTGGCGGGCGATCACTGTTGCCACTCCCCATCCCATCTTGATTAATGGCGCGTGGTCCCTGGGGGAGGGCTCGGCCGACTCCCCCGGGCCGACTCCCGACGGGTCCGACTGGTGGTTCTCCTGCCGTCTCCTAAGGTCTCACTGACCGGTGGGCCCTGCTGCCTCCAGGCCGTACAGACAAGCCGTCGTGGGTGCAGGATTCGGCCCTGTGGTGCTGATGTCAGGGCCGGCATGGCAACAGTGCCACGCCGCACGGAGATCTTCCGAGGTACGGCGTGTTGTGGCCATGCCTGCTCTTGGTGAGGGGCGGGGGTGGGCTTTGCTATAGGCATGCCCCTGCCTCGTCCCCTTTGATGAGGTCATGGGGTTTGTTGGAGTCGCAGGCCGACTCCCCAAAGCCGGCATCTCTGGAAGTCGTCCCTGGGACCCGGCCGTGAGCGGGCAGTCTGCCTCCTTGCCGTCGACTCCTCAGGAGGCGGCTCTTTGTCCTGGGGTCTTGAGGGGCACAGCCTGCCCCGATGTCTTGAAAGGTTACCGGACTCGGGTTGGCCTACCCGTGGCCCATTACTCCGACACTATACCTGTCGGTATTTTTGAGGATGTGCCCGTTGTAGTTGCAAACGTTACTATTTAAACGGACTTTGTTATTCTTGATATTCCCAAGGATGATAGTATGTCTATATTCTTGGAATACCCTTTTTGAATACTGCAGGGACTGTTATTGATTGCACTAAAGGCAATGTCACTTTTCATATTAATGATATTGAGCATACGGTACACTTTCCGAGTAAACAACCTCATGTTCATAGTATCAACTCTATTGGAAAAATTCCATCGATTATATTTGGAGGTTTTGAATTTCCTCTTCCTACTGTCAAGAAGAAATATGATATTCTTATTATTGGGGATGTGCATATCCCCGTTGAGGTAACATAGTGTTATTCCAAATTTCTCCGGTTCCATGTTATTCGGAATGAGTTCGTTAACAAGACTTGATCAACCTTGTTAGTGGATTCCTTTTGATGAGCATGAGATGGATGAAACTAGAAGGCACAACCTTCTGTACCCTTCTCTTAATTTGTGTTATTATATTAAATAAAATAAACATAGTATTTTCTGTCTGTTGTCTGATTTATCCGTGCAATATAAGAATACCCCAAAAATAAAATTTCTCCAAATGCCCTGAAATTTAAATATGATTTTTTCTGGAATATTTGAGAATATTTGGCACTCAGAACACAGCAGGAGGAGCTGGCACCTGGCCACGAGGGTCAGGGGCACGCCCTACCCCCCTGGGCGCGTCCCCCTGCCTCATGGGCCGACGGTGGCCCTCCTCCACTTATTCCTGCACCCTCACACTTCTCCTTCCTCCCACAAACACGAATATCTAGCTCAAGCACGAGTTCTAGCTCATTTTGCCGCGATTTTCGATCTCCTTGCTCAAAGCACCTCTCACAACACTGCTTGCGGAGATTGTTCCTTGGTATGTGACTCCTCCATTGGTCCAATTAGTTTTTGTTCTAGTGCTTTATTCATTGCAAATTTTTGCTACTTAGGTGACCCTGTTCTTGAGCTTGCATGTCAAATTTATATGGTCCAAAGTAGTTATGATGCATGATATAGGCTCTAGGCACTTGTAGGAGTAGTTGCTATCAATTTTGTTGAGTTTGGTTTACTTTTATTTTGAAGTTACTAAAAATTTTAGCATTTTTCAGAAAATAATGAAGAGACTTTTGAGGGGCTCATCGAGCAGAAGCTCGAAGGAAAAGGCACAGAAGCCCAAATATAATCTGCCTCACACCGCAGAGGTTCGGTCGTGTGAATGGTCTTCCGATGATTTCTTGAGAGCAGTCGGGATTTATGAAGATTTTTATGAATTGGCTGAGAATGCAGGCCTCACCGCCTTCCTCCACGACCGACGCGAACAGTATCTCTTACTCACCAATATCTTTGTGCAAAACTTTCATTTCCATCCTAGGAGCTCGCCACCTGCGGTGGAATTTTATTTATATGATGAGCATAAGGAGATGTCACTTTATGATTTTTGTCGGGTCTGTTTGATCCCTTTCGAGGGCAGCGTAGAGGAACCACATCGTGATGATGTGGATGGGTTCATTAATACCATCACCATAGGGGAAACGAGGAAGGTTTCCGATGCACGAATCACTAGCATACATTTTCCTGTTTTACGCTACTTTGCAATATTTGCTAGTCGTTTCTTAATTGGTCGCGGAAACTGTGGAAACCTTAGTATTCCTGATATTATTATTCTGTTCCATGGTTTGTTCAGTGATAACTCTATTAGTACGGGCGGTATTATTGCTAAACGGTTAAATCTGAACCGTACCAAAGGGCCCATCTTTGGAGGCATTTATGCTTCATGCCTAGCTGCACATTTCAACATACCTATTAGGCATTATGAGAATGAATAAAAATTGTTGCCCGTTGTTTATTTAGATTATAAGAGTATGGTGGCACATGATTTTATTGTTAAGAATAGGGAAGGAGAGCTTAAATACAAAATGTTCTTTAATAAACATCATCCTGAGATTATTACCCTGCCTGCTCCTTCCTTGTCTGGTTTATCTGCAGGTAAGCACCTTGTTCCGTTAGAGGCTATTCACGCTACCGGAACCCTACATCAGCCCCAGAGCCAGAGTCGGAACCATAAGTTGATCCTCCACGACAGTCTAATTACCTGTGGGATCCGGAGATGATTGCCAACCAGTGGCAATCAGAGTCTTCTTCTTCACAGCATGACCCCAACTATTATTATGGATATCCGACAGGCCAGCCGTGGCCATAGACCAACTTAGGCCAAAAGCCTAAGCTTGGGGGAGTACATATTTCTCACCGACATTATATTCATGTTCACACACTCATTGCTAGATGCCGGTGCTCATACTTTTTCATTGTATCATCCATGCTAGTTTTTTTTTCCTTTTTATGCTTTGTTCTTGTGTGTTTAATAAACCTTGAGAAAAGCCAAAAACATTAGTTGTAGATTTTAATTAGTTTACTTTCCATGCTTGTAGTAGTAATTAAAAAAATTTAACCCAAAAAGATTTCATGTTCTTCTTTTGCTTGTTGGGAGCTTTCCTGTGTAAATAGTTTTATTTTATTTTCTTTGGGGTCGATAGGAGAAGACCATAATTAAATTGTTGAAGTAGCTCTTATATGCATTATTGTTGATCTGACAAAACAGCCCATATTGCCTTGTCTTCTCCTGTTTATTGAATGCTTGCAGATTCCAGCTTAGTCCAATGCACGTGCACTATTATTATTATCCACATCGTTTGGTCGTGCAAGTGAAAGGCAATTATGACGATATATGATGGACTGACTGAGATGAGAAAAGCTAGTATGAACTCGACCTCACTTGTTTTTGTAAATATGATTAGTTCATCTTTCCTGATTCAGCCTATTATGAATAAACATGTTTGCAATGACAACTAGAGATCATAGTTTCTTGTGCCATGCTTGATTAGCTAGGAGCTTATAATGGTTTACCTTCCGTGCCAGCATGCTATTAAAATGGTTATGATGTGGTATGATAGGGTGGTATCCTCCTCTGAATGATTTAAGTGACTTGACTTGGCGCATGTTCACGCATGTAGTTGACACAAAATCAGCATAGCCTTCATGATATTTATGTTCATGGTGGATTATATCCTACTCATGCTTGCATTCGGTGTTGATTAATTTTAATGCATGTTCATGACTGTTGTCGCTGTCGGGGGACTAATCCACGAACACCTATGGGACCGGCGGACCGAGTCCCTTTCGGTTCGGCGGGGGCGGAGGTCGCATGAAGAGCGGATCGAGGCGAAGCACACGAGCAGTTTACCCAGGTTCGGGCCGCACGGATGCGTAAAACCCTACTCCTGCTTTGTGGTTTGTATTGAGTTCTTGCTCGGGAGCGCGGAGTGCTACAGTACACACCAGCGGCTAACGAGACCGAGCCTGAGTGTTCTCTTTTTTCCGAACCCCCCTCTACGTTGCACATGGGCCTCCTTTTATATGCTCAAGGGGTCACCGACAGGTGGCAACAGAGACAAAGGGTAAAAATGGAAAGGTGCTGCGGTAGGTACAGCTACCTGCTACAGTGTATCATACCTAACACTGACGGCAGGGGACAAGGGCATTAAATGCCCATCTGTGTCGCCTAAACAGTGCAAAAGGGACCGTCAGGGACGCCACCGCTCGCCATGATGGCAATCTTGTCAGCGCCGCTCGCCACTGCGCACCGCTGGCTGCACAGCCTCCCGCCACGCACGCCTGGAAGGGTCCCAGAGCGACACGTTGGTGGATGTGCTGGAGCGCGGGCACAGAGTGGTGGCTTGCCGCGGCAAGCGCCTTACCGCGGTCGTTGTCTTCTCGCGTCCGGGAGCTTGTCGCTCACAGGGCCTTGCCGGGATGCGAGGCGCGCCGCGGCAAGTTCCTTGAGATGCCTTGGGTGGCCTTCCCGGCAAGCTCCTCTTGCCGGGGTCTTGTCTTCTTAAGCGCCTTGCCTTGGTTGGCCTTCCCGGCAAGCTCCTCTTGCCGGGGTCTTGTGGTGTCTTGGTTTGGATACTTTGTTCTTGAATGGCTCCAAAGGAACCACGGAGGACCTTGGCGGTCACCTGGCAATCCTTGCCGCGGGATGCTGCGACTGCCCGTGCACAAGTTCGGGATACTAGGGTACCCCTACTCTAGTACACCGACAGGAGCCCCCGGGCCTGGGCCATACACGGTGCCAAGCGCTGTTGGGCCAGGCCCAAAACAGGGCACGGGCACGCGCGGCCTACGTTACGCCGTATCTCTCTCCGTATCCACCGCGCCCTCCCTGAACGGCACGCGTTGAATGCAGCATCGTGGGAGAGATCCTGGGTGGTTTCTTTATTCGGAAATGCGGAACGTTCGCCCCCTCCCTCTTTATAAGCAGGGGAAACAGGGGTAGTTCGTCCATTCGCCCGTTGCTGCTCCAATCTCAAAAATCTCCGCCGCTCCCTCGTCTTCCCAAAGCCGAAAGAGAGCAGCGCTCCGCCCCCCATCGCCACCAGCACCACCAACGCCGTCGACCTCCTCCACCACTTCCGCCATGGCTCCAAAAGCCGACAAGGGGAAGGTCATGAAGTCGACCGAGGCGCAGCGGCTTGCGGCGCTGTGAAAGGAGCGGGCAGTCTTCCCCACCAAGCTTGTCGCGAGGGAGCTAAGGGAGAACTACTACCTCTTCTGGTCGATTGAGACACGAGCGCATCCGCGCACGAAGGTACTTCCCGCTGCCGCTTCGAAGAAGGCCCCAAACGGATACCCTTTCTTTTCCTTGTTCTTCTACTGCGGGCTCTGCCCGCCTTTCTCTGAATTCTTCTGCGATATCATGAACACCTACGGGTTCCATCTCCTCGACTTCACCCCCAATGCCGTTCTGACCATGGTAGTTTTCGCACATCTCTGCGAAAACTTTGTCGGAGTCCATCCCAATGTAGCCCTCTTTCGCCACTTCTTTATACCCCGAGTAGAGAGAGGAGAGCCTTTATCCGGCGGAATCGCCTGGATCTCAAGGGCCGGCAAGAAGGAAACTTATCTGGAGGGAGAATTCCGCGGCAAGTGGCAGGAGTGGAAAGCAGACTGGTGCTGGATTGACGAGGAGAACCCGCAGCCATTCACCACCCGGCGCCAAACCCCAGTAGCACGTCGCAACGATTGGAGTGACGTGGCCCCGGAAGACGACAGGCTGAAGATTACTGTCACCCGGATCCTACGCCTCAGGCTTGCCGGGCTCACTGTAGGCGCTGTTGGCGCGGATTTTCTTCGCCGCCACATCGCCCCCCTGCAGGAACGGGGGAGACCCACTTGGGAGTTCAAGAATGCGGCAGATATCATGAGGCTGCGGCCGGGCCTCAACTTCAACTTCATAGTTCTGGAGCTCAACGCGATGCTCCAGGAGCTGTTCAAGTACGACCCTCAACACCCCGAAGTTTTCAGGTTGCCGGGGGGGGTCGTTCCGCTGTGTAACAACTCCGCGCTCGACCGCATCCGTGCAATGATGTCGTTGTGCGACTCGCATGGAATTGTCCCAACTTGGCAAGAGTCTGCAGACGACGTCGTGCAGCAATTCTTTGATGACTTGGTAGAAGTGCCGATCCGTTCCGACGAGAAAGATAGCCTCACCCGCGACACCACCGATGCGGAGATGGCACTCATCGCCACTAGGCTAGAAGAGGCGGCGGCAGCCGCAGCCGCGTGCGAATTTGGATTCACCGTGGAGGACGCAGAGGAAGCAGAGGCGGCAAGCCATGCCGAGCGAGGGGAGCCTGCCGGCGAGAAAGAGCTTGACGGGCATAACGTCGAGTCGAGCGAGCCCGCCAAGGATACGAGCAGCTCGTTGGAGATCAACTCATCTTCCTCCTCATCTTCAGACAGCTCGCCGCAAGCAGAGCCTCCATCCGCACCAAGAAGGCGTCTCCGCAAGGTCGGTGACGTAGCGGAGCGGCAGGCGAGGCAACAGTCGCCGCGCCGCGTGACACGCTCCACCGCGGCAAGCACTGTTACCGCGGGAGTGCCTCACGCTGCGACGGCAACTGGAGCGGGGCCCTCCCGGACCACTGCTTCTACTCCTGCCGCTTCTCACGCCGCGGCGACAGCCGGAGCGGGGTCGTCTCAGACCGCCGCCAATGCTCCCGCCAAGCGGCCAAGGGAAGCTACTCCTCCGCCTCCTCGCGCCGGACGTGAGCCAGACTTCGACTTCTCCGCGTTCAGCTCCGACGAGGAAGAAGAAGAAGAGTAAGACTCCCTTGGTGTACTTGTAGTTCTTCAATCATTGCTTTTTGTCTTGTATCTCATTTTCTTGACTCTGAACTTGTTCCTTTTTAGGACTCTGGCCCAGAGAGCAGCAAAGAGAGCCAAAGTCCCGATGATTGTCATCGAGGACGAATCTACTGCGACAGCAGGGGGTGCGCTCGAGACAACCTTGCCGAACCCGGCAACTTTTCTCCAGAGCAGCCCCTAGCGTAAGTATATGGTTTGCTTTCCGCTGTGAGATGCGCATGGATACTCTGTCTTTGCTGATATCTTACTGCTGGTTTGTGTAGGAGCAGAGCAGCCCCACCAAGAGCCAAGGGAGAATCCCCCGACAAGGGAGAGATCTCCGGCAAGGGAGGGCTTTCTGGTAAGGGAGAAGTCTCTGGTAAGGGAGGGTTCTCCGGCAAGGGACAGCACCAGCGGCCCCCCGACGGTGGAGACCACGACTGCAGAACCCGGCACAGGTAATCCTTTTGCTTCAAAACTTTCCTTGGGTTCTTCTTCTTTTGATCTTCTTGGGTTTTTGCTTGACTCTTCTCCCTTTCCCGGCTGTCAGACCCATCTGCTACAGAGCCGATGGAGACCGAGGTTGCCGCCGAAGAAGCGGCCGGTGCTGACGATCCCGCCGGTGCAGAGGCCGCCAAGGCTACCGCCGCGGCAACTGGTGAGGGGTCTGGCGATCGCACTGACAGCCCTGAGGCCGCAGGAGCGCCAGGCGCTACACCGACCGCCGACCCATCCGCCGCTGCCGCAGCGCCAGGCTCTGAAGAGCCCCAGCCAGGCGTCTACTTGAAGGCCGGCGATGACGTCTTCATCAACCTTCCCTGGGCATCGAGCTCCAGGGCGCCGGTCGAGGGAGAGATCTTCGACGGGGAGGTGCTTGCCTCCGCTGGGCTGACGCTGGTTGACGCGCCGAGCAGCAGCAACAACGAGCCCGAGGAAGAGTGGCTGCTGCGGAAGTTGTTGTCGCTCTACCGCGCGCGGCAAGCCAAGCTGGAATCCCGCGAGGCGCTTGTCGCGAAGGCGGGAGCAGACATGGAGAAGTGCGCGGAAGAGCTCGGGGGTTTCCACTAGGAAGCCCTCCGGTCCCTGGCGGAGGAGCGAGAGCAGCTCGCCGAAGCGCAGAAGGCCTTCCTCCTCGAGAAGGCTGAAGTCGAAGAGCAACAACGACTTGCCGCTCTGAAGCTATCCGCGGAGGAGGCCGAGCTGGCGCAGCGGAAGGTCAATCTTGACGCCCACGAGGAGGAGCTTACCGTGCGCGAGGAAAAACTCGGCGGAGCCCTTAAGCAAGCAAAGGATGCTGCCGCAGTTGCTGAGGCCGCCAAGAAGGAGGTGGAGATGAAGGTGGTGCAGCTGGAGGCCGATCTTGCCGAGAAGGGCAAAGAGCTCAGCACCACCAAAGACTCCAACGCGGATCTTGAGTTGAAGCTGACCACTTTGACCAAGACGCTGGACGGCGCCAAGGAGCAGGAGACGGCCTTGAAAGAAGAGATCAAGGCCGACAAGGCGCTGTTGGAGAGTGTTGCCGCCACCCAGAATGCTTTCAGGGAAAATGTGGAGCACTGGACGGAGAGCCTCGTGAGCGCTGCCGCAGATATTGACAGGGAGTTGGCGCAGCTGGGGATGGAGGATCTCGGGTATCCCTTCGACGAGAACCTCCAACCCAGCGCCAAGCTCGTCTTGTTCTTCAAGGGCGTGGCGACGGCCCTCCAGCGACTCCGGGAGAGGATCCCAAAGCAGCTGGGCGACGAGTCGCGCAAGATCTGCGCGGGAGCTCTTCAGAAAGTGTTGGTGAAGGTGGCCTTCCGCAATCCGGGCCTCAACCTCACCAACGTCCTCAAGACCCTGCCGCCGGATGCCGATCTGGAGGCGCTCAAGGCCTTTGTCGCACCCATTGTGGACAAGGTGAGCGGGATCAAGAGGATCGAGGGCGATCGCGTAGATTAGGCCACCCATTTCTTCTTTTCTTGTCGCTGTTTGTCATGCTATGAAAACAATCTGTTAGAGCCGCGACAAGCTATCTTTGTAATATAACTCTATTCTGGGTAATGATTGCAATGTTATTCCCTTTACTTGATTCCTCCCTTTGTATGTTTTTGCCCTACGCTTTTAGGGAACTTGCCGGTGCAGGTAGATGAGCCGCGAGCGCTGAGTGCGGGACGTCAGCAGCCTGCTAGCGGTGCCGCTACCGACAAGAAACCTCATCGCAACTAGTTGCAGCTCACTTAAGTTGTTGAGCGGACTCGAAACAAAGTAAGGGTGCAACTAGCTATGAGTTGGTTCCTCCACGCACAGGTTTTCCATACAAAGTGCGGTCGTTCAAGGGAGATAACTTAAAATTTTAAAAAATCTGATTGCTCAAACTTTGGCAACTTAGCTTTTCTGTTGTTTGCTTCCCGGTAAGGCGAAATTTTCTTGAACGATGCCTGGTCCATACCATTATCTTCTCCTTTCCACCCCGGCAAACTTGTGGGCGAGGGAACCTTTCTTTCCTTGAGAAAAAAGAAAGAAGAGAAAATAAAGATACGGAGCCTTACGGCTCGTTATTGCTTACCGTGGAGTAGGTGCTGCACAAAGTGTCAGATCATATATGCCAAAAAATAGAGAGCATGAAATTGACAAAATGTGCGGAGCACATGAGCTTTACTTATGCACGGGGTCTGCGCCCGGCTTTGTACAAAGGATTACATGCAACAGCGGCAAGACTTGTACAAAAGGTGGTTGCCGGAACAGGTTCCGGCAACCGTGCCTTACGGGTAAAACTTACGAAGATGCTCAATGTTCCACGAGTTGCTCACAGGAATGCCATCTTCGGTCTCAAGGCGGACAGCGCCAGGCCTAGTGACTCGTTTCACCCGATAAGGGCCTCCCCACTTCAGCGTCAACTTGTTGGAATTCTTGGCGGACTGAACACGCCGAAGAACAAGGTCGCCTTCCTCGAGACTTCTGGCATTAACTTTGCGGCTATGGTAGCGGCGCAAAGCTTGCTGGTAGCGAGCAGCTCGCACAGCAGCCTGAAGACGGTCTTCCTCAAGGAGCAGCGCGTCATCTTGTCGCAGCTGCTCTTGCTCGAGCTCATCATAAGCGAGCACTCGAGGTGACCCATATACGAGTTCTGTGGGGAGAACTGCCTCTGCTCCATAGACTAGAGCGAAAGGTGTCTGGCCAGTGGCTCGATTTGGCGTCGTTCTGATCGACCAAAGAACCACCGGCAGCTCCTCGATCTAGTTTCTTCCGCACTTGTGCAGCCTGTCGAAAGTCCTGGTCTTGAGCCCGCGCGGCACTTCAGCATTTGCCCTCTCCGCTTGACCGTTGCTTCTCGGGTGAGCAACAGAAGTGAAGTAGACCTTGGCGCCAAGATCTTGGACGTACTGCATGAAGGTGCGGCTCGTGAATTGCGTACCGTTGTCGGTGATTATCCTGTTAGGGATCCCGAAGCGGCAAACAATCGACATGAAGAACTTGACTGCTGCTGTGCTGTCACCTTCCTCACTGGTTCCACTTCCGGCCACTTTGTGAACTTGTCGATTGCGACGTACAAGTACTCAAAGCCCCCGACTGCTCTGGGAAAGGGGCCGAGGATGTCGAGCCCCCAGACCGAAAATGGCCAGGATAAAGGGATCGTCTAGAGATCTTGAGCTGGTTGGTGTATCTGCTTGGAATGGAACTGGGACGCTTCACACTTGGTTACTTGTGCAGTTGCATCCTGGAGGGCTGTCGGCCAAAAGAAACCTTGCCGGAATGCTTTGCCGACAAGTGCTCTTGCGCCAATGTGGTGACCACATATGCCTCCATGTATCTCTGCCAACAGCTTTTGTTCGTCTTCCCGGTGAATACACTTCAATTTCACACCGTTGAGTCTTCTTCTGTACAGCGTGTTGTCGACAAACTGGTACATACTTGACTGCCGGGCTACTCTTTCCGCTTCTTCTTGCTCTTCAGGAAGTTCTCCTGTCTGAAGGAAACGGACGATCCGCTGTGCCCATGTTGGAGCTTGTGGCTCGACAACAAGGACTAAAGGCAAATCTGCTGCTGCGGGAACATCTGCTTCTACGGCGAGAACCTACGGCTCTGCCGGAGCTTGACGTTCTCTGGCAAGCTTGCCGGAGCAAAACTTGTCGGGATCTTCTGCTTCAACGGAACAAACCCTAGGGCTTGCTGGAGCATATTGCTCCTTAGTGCTTTTGGCGTTGATCTTGGGGACCTTCTTGGCGGCGGCTTCGGGAAGCTCTGCCGGAAAATAGTCACCAGAAATCAACTTCCTCTTCTTGCTCTGTCCAGTTGATGGCGTTACGGACGGTTGAGTCAGCTTGAGCACAAAGATCCCTGGTTCCACAGGTAACTTAAGTGCAGCGCACTTTGACAGGCCATCGGCAACGGCGTTCTGAGCTCTTGGAACATGCTCCATCTGTAAGCCGTCAAAGTGCTCTTCTAGCTTTCTCACTTCGTGAACGTAAGCTTCCATCAACGGACTCTGATAACTCTTGTTCACTTGGCGGACGACAAGCTGTGAGTCACCCCGGACAATGAGCTTCTTGATCCCAAGGTCTGCCATGATCCTGAGACCGGCAAGCAAGCCTTCATACTCTGCAGTATTGTTTGTTGCTTGCTCCTTGGGAAAGTGCATCTGGACTATGTACTTGAGGTGCTCTCCGGTGGGTGCGATAAGCAGCACGCCAGCGCCGGCGCCTTGCAGCGAAAAAGCACCATAAAGTACATCAGCCACTCTTTGCTTGCTTCGTCGACGGGGATGCTCATTTCTGGAATTTCTTCATCTGGTGTTGGCGTCCATTCTGCTATGAATTCTGCCAATGCTCTGCTTTGGATAGTTGAAGTACTCTCAAACTTGAGGCCAAAGCTTGACAGTTCCAGTGCCCACTCAACAATCCTGCCTGTCGCTTCTGGATTCTGTAGTATCCTCTTCAGCGGAAAGCGAGTGACAACTGTGATCTCATGTGCTTGGAAGTAATAGGGCAGCTTTCTCGAGGCCATGAGAAGGCCGAAAAGCAATTTCTGCACGCCAGAGTACCTTGACCTAGCCCCCTGCAGAAGGGAACTGACAAAGTAAACTGGGCGCTGCACCATTTTCTTCTGTATCTCCTCGCGCATCTGCGCAGATCCATCTTTGTCAGGACCAGAGCTTGCCGGGGAAGCCCCCTGCTTGTCGCTGGATGCGCCTGCCGTGGTTGTTGGCTCGTCATCTGCCTCCCTCTCTGCCACTAACGCAGCACTAACCACTTGATTGGATGCCGCTATATACAGCAGCAACTTCTCTTGTGTCTTAGGTGCGACAAGTATTGGAGGGGAGGACAGGTATCTCTTCAAGTCTAGCAGCGCAGCCTCCGCTTCCGCAGTCCATTTCATTGGACCTGCCTTTTTCAATAATTTGAAAAACGGCAGGGCGCGCTCAGCAGACCTAGAGATAAACCTGCTGAGAGCAGCCATGCAACCGGCAAGTCTTTGTACATCCTTGACGCGCTTTGGTGCTTCAATTTTCTCAATGGCCTTGATCTTGTCGGGATTGGCTTCGATTCCCCGCTGAGACACGAAGAACCCGAGAAGCTTGCCGGAGGGGACTCCAAACACACACTTCTCGGGGTTGAGCTTGAGGCTGATCTTGCGCAGATTTGCAAAGGTCTCGTCTAAATCTTGAATCAGAGTTGCCTTGTCCTTGCTCTTGACCACTATGTCATCCATGTAAACTTCCACATTTCTGTGTATTTGTGGCTCAAGAGCGACATGGACTACTCTTGCAAATGTTGAACCAGCATTTTTTAATCCGAAAGGCATCCGTATGAAATAGTATGTGCCACATGGAGTGATGAATGCGGTCTTCTCCTCATCCTCTTCTGCCATGAAGATCTGATGGTATCCCGAGTATGCGTCCAGAAATGAAAGCAAGTCACATCCGGCCGTGGAGTCAACAATCTGGTCAATGCGCGGCAAAGGAAATGGGTCTTTGGGACAAGCTTTGTTAACATCGGTAAAGTCGATACAAAGTCTCCATTTCCTGTTCGCCTTGCGCACGACTACAGGATTGGCCAGCCACGTAGGATGGAGCACCCCTCTGACAAGGCCTGCTGCTTCCAACTTCTTGATCTCTCCTGCGATGAATTCTTGGCGCTCCACTGCTTGCTTCCTGACCTTCTGCTTGACGGGCCGCGCATGAGGACAAACGGCAAGACGGTGCTCAATTACTTTCCTGGGAACACTGGGGATGTCAGACGGTTGCCACGCAAACACGTCGACATTCGCCCGCAGGAAAGCAATGAGCGCGCTTTCCTATTTAGGGTCGAGAGTGGCACTGATGGTGAAGGTACCACCAGTGCCGTCCTCCTTGGCGGACACCTTCTTGGTCTCTGGCGGAGCTGCGATTGTCTTCTTACACTTGCCGGTGGAGCTCGATGGTGCGTCCTCGACGGCAGCGCAGCACTCCGAAGAGGTGCGCTTGCCGGAGCGGGCATCAGAACTCTTGCCGGACTTGGTCTTCTTCTTCCTCCCGGGAGCTTCAACGGCAGGTGATCTGTAATCCGCTGCGGCTGCCGCTTCCCGGTAGATCTTGTCGGCGCAGATAAGAGCATCCTTCTTGTCCCCAGGGACAGAGATGACGCTTATCGGGCCTGGCATCTTCAGCATGTTGTATGCGTAGTGAGAGGCTGCCATGAACTTGGCGACTGCTAGACGGCCAAGTATTCCATTCTAAGGCAATGGTATATCGGCAACGTCAAAAGTGACTCTCTCAGTCCTAAAGTTTAACTCGCTGCCAAATGTTACTGGCAACGTGACCTCCCCCTTCGGCTTGCTCCTTCCCGGGTTGATTCCTTGGAATGTGCCGGTCTCTTCGAGCTTGCTGTCAGGGATCTGGAGTTTCTGGAGTACAGAGGAGAAGATCAGGTTCAAGCCGGCCCCGCCGTCAACTAGCATCTTAGTGACCTTGAGGTTGCGGATAGTTGGTGAAACCAACATCGGCAAGCACCCGACCGCAGTTGTGCGATCAGGGTGGTCCTCAATATCAAAGATGATAGGAGTGCTGGACCATTTCAGAAGCTTGCGTGACTCGACAGGTGGTTTCGCCGCATTGACTTCCCACACCCACTGCTTGAGTTGGCGGTGCGAAGTATGCAGAGATGCACCGCCGTCAACGCACAAGACCTATGTGGCTTTCTGGAACTCCTGCTCACTGGTCTCGACATCCTCCATTGCTTCGTCGTCGTCGTCATCTTCATCCTTGTCGCGGCCGCGGGGAGGTCAGTCTCCTTGCCGCTGCTTGGCCTTGCCGCGGCGTCCTCCCCGGCCGGCGCGCTTCTTGCCGGATTCTCCATCGCCACCTTGGGCCCTCTCCTTGTCGCGTCGCTCGTATTCGGCTTTTTGCTGCTGGACAAGCTGTTCGACCTTCTTGCAGCTCTGGAGGTCATGGCCCTTGGTGCAGTGGATCTTGCAGTACTGCTTGTCGGTGCCGTCCTGCTTGTCGGTGACCGTCACAGCCTGGCAGTTGGTGCATGCGGCAATCTCCTTGCCGGAGCTACCTGCTTTGGCTTTCTTGGCGCCACCTTCGTTGCCGGACTGCTCAACGACTAGCATATGTTTGCCTTTCTTCTTCCTGTTGTTCCGCTGCCGGTTTTTCTTTGACGAGCTCGTGGATCTGATGACGCAGTGGAGTCGCTGTCGAGGTGGATCCGGCGAGTCGGCGATCTTGGCCTTTGGGGCGGAGAGTGCATAGTGGTTGCACCCCCACCGGTCTTGTCGCCACCGGCTCGTGCCTGGCTGGCTTGCCGCTGCTGCGACGTGCTCGGCTGCTGTTGAGTGTCGCCGTTGGCGAAGTCGATGAGACTCTGAATGGTGGCCCTCCAGTCGTCGATCTTGTCTGCCGTTGGAGGGTAGTGCAGGAGCAGTTGAGCTCGCGCTAAAGCTTCTGCTGCAGTGGCGGGTGGCGGTGGCGAACGGTGCGAGGAGCGGGATATGCTCGGACTTCTAACTATGTTAGAAGGAGCAGTATCCCGTCCAGGCGACCGTGCCTCGCTCGTGCCAGCATGTTGGCGTGCATGCTGGTCTTGAGCACTCCGGGATACACCAGCTCGATCTTGGTCCAGCAAACGCATGGTAATATGAGTACCATGACGCTGCCGGTCCCGCGCCTCCTGAGATGGGCGCGGTGCTTGTACGGTCGCCGAGGTCTTGGAGTGCGCCCGGTCGTTGTGGGAGCCGGCTACGCCGCCGATGGGTAGCGCAGCCTTGTCCTTGGACCTGGCAGCACCGTGAGCTCCCTCATCGACGCCCATTCTTCTGCCGGCATCTGCCCCATCAGCCGTTTGCTCCGGCGGTGGTGGGTTCAGCGCGGACGAAGCAGCCGCCTCCGAAGCCTTCTTCTTCGGCGGCATGTCGATGAAGATGATGAAGATCTAGCTCGTGTGAACGCCGGATCTGGTTCACACAACCTCGACGCCCCCTACCTGGCGCGCCAAAGATGTCGGGGGACTAATCCACGAACACCTATGGGACCGGCGGACCGAGTCCCTGTCGGTTCGGCGGGGGCGGAGGTCGCACGAAGAGCGGATCGAGGCGACGCACACGAGCAGTTTACCCAGGTTCGGGCCGCACGGATGCGTAAAACCCTACTCCTGCTTTGTGGTTTGTATTGAGTTCTTGCTCGGGAGCGCGGAGTGCTACAGTACACACCAGCGGCTAACGAGACCGAGCCTGAGTGTTCTCTTTTTTCCGAACCCCCCTCTACATTGCACATGGGCCTCCATTTATATGCTCAAGGGGTCACCGACAGGTGGCAACGGAGACAAAGGGTAAAAATGGAAAGGTGCTGCGGTAGGTACAGCTACCTGCTATAGTGTATCATACCTAACCCTGACGGCAGGGGACAAGGGCATTAAATGCCCGTCTATGTCGCCTAAACAGTGCAAAAGGGACCGTCAGGGACGCCACCGCTCGCCACGATGGCAATCTTGTCAGCGCCGCTCGCCACTGCGCACCGCTGGCTGCACAGCCTCCCGCCACGCATGCCTGGAAGGGTCCCAGAGCGACACGTTGGTGGATGTGCTGGAGCACATGCATAGAGTGGTGGCTTGCCGCGGCAAGCGCCTTGCCGCGGTTGTTGTCTTGTCGCGTCCGGGAGCTTGTCGCTCACCGGTCCTTGCCGGGACGCGAGGCGCGCCGCGGCAAGTTCCTTGAGATGCCTTGGGTGGCCTTCCCGGCAAGCTCCTCTTGCCGGGGTCTTGTCTTCTTAAGCGCCTTGCCTTGGTTGGCCTTCCCGGCAAGCTCCTCTTGCCGGGGTCTTGTGGTGTCTTGGTTTGGATACTTTGTTCTTGAATGGCTCCAAAGGAACCACGGAGGACCTTGGCGGTCACCCGGCAGGCCTTGCCGCGGGATGCTGCGACTGCCCGTGCACAAGTTCGGGATACTAGGGTACCCCTACTCTAGTACACCGACAGGAGCCCCCGGGCCTGGGCCATACACGGTGCCGAGCGCTATTGGGCCAGGCCCAAAACAGGGCACGGGCACGCGCGGCCTAGGTTACGCCGTATCTCTCTCCGTATCCACCGCGCCCTCCCTGAACGACACGCGTTGAATGCGGCGTCGTGGGAGAGATCGTGGGTGGTTTCTTTATTCGGAAATGCAGAACGTGCGCCCCCTCCCTCTTTATAAGCAGGGGAAACAGGGGTAGTTCGTCCATTCGCCCGTTGCTGCTCCAATCTCAAAAATCTCCGCCCCTCCCTCGTCTTCCCAAAGCCGAAAGAGAGCAGTGCTCCGCCCCCCATCGCCACCAGCACCACCAACGCCGTTGACCTCCTCCACCACTTCCGCCATGGCTCCAAAAGCCGACAAGGGGACAGCGACTTCAGGGTGTTGAGGGTCGTACTTGAACAGCTCCTGGAGCATCGCGTTGAGCTCCAGAACTGTGAAGTTGAAGTTGAGGCCCAGCCGCAGCCTCATGATATCTGCCGCATTCTTGAACTCCCAAGTGGGTCTCCCCCGTTCCTGTAGGGGGGCGATGCGGTGGCGAAGAAAATCAATGCCTACAGCGCCTACAGTGAGCCCGGCAAGCCTGAGGCGTAGGATACGGGTGGCAGCAATCTTCAGCCTGTCGTCTTCCGGGGCCACGTCACTCCAATCGCTGCCGCGTGCTACTGGGGTTTGGCGCCGGGTGGTGAATGGCTGCGGGTTCTCCTCGTCAATCCAGCACGAGTCTGCTCTCCGCTCCTCCCACTTGCCGCGGAATTCTCCCTCCAGATAAGTTTCCTTCTTGCCGGCCCTTGAGATCCCGGTGATTCCGCCGGATAAAGGCTCTCCTCTCTCTACTCGGGGTATAAAGAAGTGGCGAAAGAGGGCTACATTGGGATGGACTCCGACAAAGTTTTCGCAGAGATGTGCGAAAACTGCCATGGTCAGAACGGCATTGGGGGTGAAGTCGAGGAGATGGAACCCGTAGGTGTTCATGATATCACAGAAGAATTCAGAGAAAGGCGGGCAGAGCCCGTAGTAGAAGAACAAGGCGAAGAAAGGGTATCCGTTTGGGGCCTTCTTCCAAGCGGCGGCGGGAAGTACCTTCATGCGCGGATGCGCTCGTGTCTCCATCGACCAGAAGAGGTAATAGTTCTCCCTCAGCTCCCTCGCGGCAAGCTTGGGGCGGAAGACTGCCCGCTCCTTTCGCAGCGCCGCAAGCCGGTGCGCCTCGGTCGACTTCACGACCTTCCCCTTGTCGGCTTTTGGAGCCATGGCGGAAGTGGTGGAGGAGGTCGACGGCGTTGGTGGTGCTGGTGGCGATGGGGGGCGGAGCGCTGCTCTCTTTCGGCTTTGGGAAGACGAGGGAGCGGCGGAGATTTTTGGGATTGGAGCAGCAACGGGCGAATGGACGAACTACCCCTGTTTCCCGTGCTTATAAAGAGGGAGGGGGCGAACGTTCCGCATTTCCAAATAAAGAAACCACCCACGATCTCTCCCACGACACCGCATTCAACGCGTGCCGTTCGAGGAGGGCGCGGTGGATACGGAGAGAGATACGGCGTAACCTAGGCCGCGCGTGCCCGTGCCCTGTTTTGGGCCTGGCCCAACAGCGCTCGGCACCGTGTATGGCCCAGGCCCGGGGGCTCCTGTTGGTGTACTAGAGTAGGGGTACCCTAGTATCCCGAACTTGTGCACGGGCAGTCGCAGCATCCCGCAGCAAGGCTTGCCGGGTGACCGCCAAGGTCCTCCGTGGTTCCTTTGGAGCCATTCAAGAACAAAGTATCCAAACCAAGACACCACAAGAACCCGGCAAGAGGAGCTTGCCGGGAAGGCCAACCAAGGCAAGGCGCTTAAGGAGACAAGACCCCGGCAAGAGGACCTTGCCGGGAAGGCCACCCAAGGCATCTCAAGGAACTTGCCGCAGCGCGCCTCGCATCCCGGCAAGGCCCGGTGAGCGACAAGCTCCCGGACGCGACAAGACAACGATCGCGGCAAGGCGCTTGCCGCGGCAAGCCACCACTCTGTGCCCGCGCTCCAGCACATCCACCAACGTGTCGCTCTGGGACCCTTCCAGGCGTGCGTGGCGGGAGGCTGTGCAGCCAGCGGTGCGCAGTGGCGAGCGGCGCTGACAAGATTGCCATCGTGGCGAGCGGTGGCGTCCTTGACGGTCCCTTTTGCACTGTTTATGCGACGCAGACGGGCATTTAATGCCCTTGTCCCTTGCCATCAGGGTTAGGTATGATACACTGTAGCAGGTAGCTGTAACTACCGCAGCACCTTTCCATTTTTACCCTTTGTCTCCGTTGCCACCTGTCGGTGACCCCTTGAGCATATAGAAGTAGGCCCATGTGCAACGTAGAGGGGGGTTCAAAAAAAAGAGAACACTCAGGCTCGGTCTCGTTAGCCGCTGGTGTGTACTGTAGCACTCCGCGCTCCCGAGCAAGAACTCAATACAAACCACAAAGCAGGAGTAGGGTTTTACGCATCCGTGCGGCCCGAACATGGGTAAACTGCTCGTGTGCTTCGCCTCGATCCGCTCTTCGTGCGACCTCCACCCCCGCCGAACCGAAAGGGACTCGGTCCGCCTGTCCAATAGGTGTTCGTGGATTAGTCCCTGGCGCGCCAAAGATGTAGGGGGACTAATCCACGAACACCTATGGGACCGGCGGACCGAGTCCCTTTCAGTTCGGTGGAGGCGGAGGTCGCGCGAAGAGCGGATCGAGGCGAAGCACACGAGCAGTTTACCCAGGTTCAGGCCGCACGGATGCGTAAAACCCTACTCCAGCTCCTGTATTCTCTCCAGGGAGTTTCCTCCCTTCCTCATCACGTGCACACTTGTCGGCCAGGGCATACAGCTCACTGACGTCTCTGATCTTGCACATCGCCATCTCCTCCCGCATCCTGCGGTTACGCACGTTCTGATGGAACGCGCTGATGACCGCGGCAGGGTGGACATCTGGGATGTTGTGCTGTACACGGCTGAACCTCTGAATGTACTTGCGCAGGGGCTCTCCTTCCTTCTGGGCGAGCAGATGAAGGTCACTTTCTTGGCCATGAGGTTTGTGTCTGCCTGTAAAGGCGCTGACAAACTGTTGGCAAAGGTCTGCCCAGGAGGATATGGAGTTGTCCGGCAAGTGCATGAGCCAAGACCTTACGTTGGGCTTGAGCACCAGCGGGAAGTAGTTGGCAAGGATCTTGTCGTCCCGTCCCCCGGCAGCATGCACCGCGATGGTGTAGATGCTGAGGAACTCCGACGGATGTGACTTGCCGTCGTACTTCTCTGGTACATCTGGCTTGAAATTCTTCATGCTGGGCCACTGGACTTGCCGCAGCTCACGAGTAAACGCAGGGCAACCTACCGCGTACAGCAAGCCGCCTGGTTCCCCTGGCGCATGCATGTCAACAGAGGGCCCAGCGCGCTGGTCCGATTGACGTTGCGCTTCTCTTCGGCGCTCGATGCGTGTACGAGCGTCTTCTTGCTGTCGTTCATGAAGAACTTGGCGCTGATCGCGACGAGCTCGTGGATCTGATGACGCGGTGGAGTCGCTGTCGAGGTGGATCCGGCGAGTCGGCGATCTTGGCCTTCGGGGCGGAGAGTGCATAGTGGTTGCACCCCCACCGGTCTTGTTGCCACCGGCTCGTGCCTGGCTGGCTTGCCGCGGCTGCGACGTGCTCGGCTGCTGTTGAGTGTCGCCGTTGGCGAAGCCAATGAGACTCTGAATGGTGGCCCTCCAGTCGTCGATCTTGTCTGCCGTTGGAGGGTAGTCCAGGAGAGTTGAGCTCGCACTAAAGCTTCTTCTACAGTGGCGGGTGGCCGTGGCGAACGGTGCCAGGAGCGGGATATGCTCGGACTTCTAACTATGTTAAAAGGAGCAGTATCCCGTCTAGGCGACCGTGCCTCGCTCGTGCCAGCATGTTGGCATGCATGCTGGTCTTGAGCACTCCGGGATCCACCAGCTCGATCTTGGTCCAGCAAACGCATGGTACTGTGAGTACCATGACGCTGCCAGTCCCGCGCCTCCTGAGAGGGGCGCGGTGCATGTACGGACGCCGAGGTCTTGGAGTGCGCCTGGTCATTGTGGGAGCCGGCTACGTCGCCGATGGGTAGCGCAGCCTTGTCCTTGGACCTGGCAGCACCGTGAGCTCCCTCGTCGACGCCCGTTCTTCCGTCGGCATCTGCCCCATCAGCCATTTGCTCCGGCGGTGGTGGGTTCAGCGCGGACGGAGCAGCGGCCTCCGAAGCCTTCTTCTTCGGTGGCATGTCGATGAAGATGATGAAGATCTAGCTCGTGTGAACGCCGGATCTGGTTCACACAACCTCGACGCCCCCTACCTGGCGCGCCAAAGATATCAGGGGACTAATCTACGAACACCTATGGGACCGGCAGACCGAGTCCCTTTCAGTTCGGCGGGGGCGGAGGTCGCACGAAGAGCGGATCGAGGCGAAGCACACGAGCAGTTTACCCAGGTTCGGGCCGCACGGATGCGTAAAACCCTACTCCTGCTTTGTGGTTTGTATTGAGTTCTTGCTCGAGAGCGCGGAGTGCTACAGTACACACCAGCGGCTAACGAGACCGAGCCTGAGTGTTCTCTTTTTTCCGAACCCCCCTCTACGTTGCACATGGGCCTCCTTTTATATGCTCAAGGGGTCACCGACAGGTGGCAATGAAGACAAAGGGTAAAAATGGAAAGGTGCTGCGGTAGGTACAGCTACTTGCTACAGTGTATCAGACCTAACCCTGACGGCAGGGGACAAGGGCATTAAATGCCCGTCGGTGTCGCCTAAACAGTGCAAAAGGGACCGTCAGGGACGCCACCGCTCGCCACGATGGCAATCTTGTCAGCGCCGCTCGCCACTGCGCACCGCTGGCTGCACAGCATCCCGCCGCGCACGCCTGGAAGGGTGCCAGAGTGACACGTTGGTGGATGTGCTGGAGCGCGGGCACAGAGTGGTGGCTTGCCGCGGCAAGCTCCTTGCCGCGGTCGTTGTCTTGTCGCGTCCGGGAGCTTGTCGCTCACCGGGCCTTGCCGGGACGCGAGGCGCGCCGCGGCAAGTTCCTTGAGATGCCTTGGGTGGCCTTCCCGGCAAGCTCCTCTTGCCGGGGTCTTGTCTTCTTAAGCGCCTTGCCTTGGTTGGCCTTCCCGGCAAGCTCCTCTTGCTGGGGTCTTGTGGCGTCTTGGTTTGGATACTTTGTTCTTGAATGGCTCCAAAGGAACCACGGAGGACCTTGGCGGTCACCCGGCAAGCCTTGCCGCGGGATGCTGCGACTGCCCATGCACAAGTTCGGGATACTAGGGTACCCCTACTCTAGTACACCGACAGTCGCTCTCTAGTTGGTCGCTTCCCACTCTTTTGCTAGCCTTCACCTCTACTAAGCGGGAATACTTCTTGTGCATCCAACTCCATAAACCATAATGTTATTCCATATGAGTCCACCATACCTACCTATATACTGTGTCTACCTGCCGTTCCAAGTAAATTTGTATGTGCGAAACTCTAAACCTTCAAATAAATATCCTATTTTGTATGCTCGAATAGCTCATGTATCAACTAGGGTTGTCTGTATCTTCCATGTTAGGCGGGTTATTCTCAAGAGGAGTGGACTCCGCTCCTCACTCACGAGAAAGTGGCTGGTCACCGGGATGCGCAGTCCCATGCTTTATGCAAATCAAATCAAAATAATTGCAAACAAAACTCCCCCTGGGACTCTTGTTAGTTGGAGGCACTCGTTGTTTCGAGCAAGCCATGGATTGATGCTTGTTGGTGGAGGGGGAGTATAAACTTTACCATTCTGTTTGGGAACCGCCTATAATGTGTGTAGCATGGAAGATATTGCCATCTCTTGGTTGTTATGTTGACAATGAAAGTATACCGCTCAAAATATTATTCACCTATATTTCAAAATCGAGCTCTGGCACCTCTACAAATCCCTTCTTCCCTCTGCGAAGGGCCTATCTATTTATTTTCATGTTGAGTCATCATCCTCTTATTGAAAAACACCAGTTGGAGAGCACCGTTGTCATTTGCATTCGTTACTGTTAGTTTACATTGAGAATGACTTGACTGGATCTCTTTTACCATGAATTACAATGTCTAGTCAGTCCTTGATCTTTAAAGGTGCTCTCCATTTATGTTTTGCGGTCTCAGAAAGGGCTAGCGAGATACCACCTTGTTATATCATATTATGATTGTTTTGAGAAAGTGTTGTCATCCGAGATTTATTATTATTGCTCGCTAGTTGATTATGCCATTGATATGAGTAAACTTGAGACCTAAGCATTATCGTGAATGTGGTTAGTCATAATCTTTGTTGAAAACTTGAATGCTGGCTTTACATATTTACAACAACAAGAGCAAACAGCGTTTGTAAAAGTTTTTCTTTATCACTTTCAGTTTATCAACTGAATTGCTTGAGGACAAGCAAAGGTTTAAGCTTGGGGGAAGTTGATACGTCTCCGTCGTATCTACTTTTCCAAACACTTATGCCCTTGTTTTGGACTCTAACTTGCATGATTTGAATGGAACTAACCCAGAGTGATGTTGTTTTCAGTAGAATTGCTATGGTGTTATTTATGTGCAGAAACAAAAGATCTCAGAATGACCTGAAACTTCACGGAACATCTATTCGGAAATAATAAAAAATCCTTGCAAAAGATGAAGACCAGGGGGGCCACCACCTGTCCACGAGGTTGGGGAGCGCGCCTGCCCCCCTAGGACGCGCCCCCTACCTCGTGGGCCCCCTGGAGCTCCTCCAACCTCAACTCCAACTCTATATATTTGGTTTCGGGGAGAAAAAATCAGAGAGAAGGATTCATCGCGTTTTACGATACGGAGCCGCTGCCAAGCCCTAAAACCTCTCGGGAGGGCCGATATGGAGTCCGTTCGAGGCTCCGGAGAGGGGAATCCATCGCCATCATCATCATCAACCATTCCCATCACCAATTTCATGATGCTCACCGCCGTGCATGAGTAATTCCATCGTAGGCTTGCTGGACAGTGATGGGTTGGATGAGATTTATCATGTGGTCGAGTTAGTTTTGTTAGGGTTTGGTCCCTAGTATCCACTATGTTCTAAGATTGATGTTGCCATGACTTTGCTATGCTTAATGCTTGTCACTAGGGCCCGAGTGCCATGGTTTCAGATCTGAACCTATTATGTTTTCATCAATATATGAGAGTTCTTGATCCTATCATGCAAGTCTATAGTCACCTATTATGTGTTATGATCCGTTAACCCCGAAGTGACAATAATCGGGATACTTACCGGTGATGAACATAGTTTGAGGAGTTCATGTATTCACTATGTGCTAATGCTTTGTTCCGGTACTCTACTAAAAGGAGGCATTAATATCCCTTAGTTTCCATTAGGACCCCGCTGCCACGGGAGGGTAGGACAAAAGATGTCATGCAAGTTCTTTTACATAAGCACGTATGACTATATTCGGAATACATGCCTACATTACATTGATGAACTGGAGCTAGTTCTGTGTCACCCTAGGTTATGACTGTTACATGATGAACCGCATCCGGCATAATTCTCCATCACCGATCCATTGCCTACGAGCTTTCCATATATTGTTCTTCGCTTATTTACTTTTCCGTTGCTATTGCTATCATCACTACAAAATACCAAAAACATTACTTTTGCTATCGTTACCACTACTATCATATTACTTTGCTACTAAATACTTTGCTGCAGATATTAAGTTTCCAGGTGTGGTTGAATTGACAACTCAGTTGCTAATACTTGAGAATATTCTTTGGCTCCCCTTGTGTAGAATCAATAAATTTGGGTTGAATACTCTACCCTCAAAAACTGTTGCGATCCCCTATACTTCTGGGTTATCAGCCGGATGGTAAGCACAACACTGTCCGAAAAATACGATTCTATGCCAACAATAATTGTTAAATATGGATTGGTTTGTTTACAACTGCAGGATCGGCCCATCAATTAGAGGAGATGTTGAAGGCTGCTCAGGAGGACAAACAATACACCGAAGGGCAAGAAGCTGCTGGTCAATGTGTATTAACACGGACCATTAATGAAAGGAACAAGCTACAGGATGCCAACATCAAGCAAGCCGAAGAGATAAAGGACGTATGAGCCCAACTGTCGGATGCCTTGAAGGAGAATAGAAAGCTAAAAGGTAGGATATTTAGTATGTCCCTTAACCTAACTTTCATAAGATTCCCTGATGGAAAGTTTTACGAGATTTGTTCCTATAGGTTTGTTAACTGGGCGGCCCGAAGGAGAAGTGTCCGGATTTCAAGGCGACTTGCTGCAAGAGCTATCCAAAGTGCACGAGTGAGCTCGGAAAGCAATGAGGAACATGGCTAAGGCGTTATGGCCATCGAATTCTCCTCCAGGAATGATGGAGGAGCTCGCGAAGTTATTTAAGGGAGCTTGTCTTCATTTTGAGCAGTGGAAGGCATCAGCATGTCGAGAAGGTGCGCGAGAGGCCTAGGCCATGGTGAAAACACGGTATACTGGACTTGGTCCGAACCATATGACCCGGGTCGGACCTCAGGGACCAGACAAACAGGAAATTTCGGTTAGCTTGGTGTACGGTCAAGTAAAGATAGCTGGCAAATTCTCCCAGCAGCATTGTAAACTAGACAGCCTGATAGATGGTATAGATAAAGAGTAGGCGTGTGATTTCATGTAACAACACACTTTATCATCAAGCTTATCTCCGACCGAAATGTAATAGATTGTCATGGCAGACCTTTCGCTTCGACCACCGAAACCCAAAGGTTGGAGTGTTTCTGAATACTATACCTGTGGGAAACACCAAGTATGTTCGGAAACCAGGCGACCCGGTCATAGTGCGTGAGTAGACAAACTGTATTCAGGGAGCTATGTTATATTACGTTTTAACGTAAGAAACATCTTCCAGAGAGAATAGTTCCGTTAAGGGTTCCTCTCCCTGGGTCAGCATGCCTTATGTATACATGCCTAAGCCGTGGTGCGGAAGAATCACCGGAGTCTTTGTATTTTTATAGTTTGTATTGCCACAAAGGCAGTTCGTCGTTTGTTCGCCGAACAATCATTCCCTTAAGAATGCTAGATTTCGGCCTCACCCGTCTAAGGTACATGTCTGGATGACCCGGTTTTAACAATCGCAGAGGTGCTCCCTTTATGCCCTAGCCGAACAAGCGGGAACGTAGGGCATAAGCACAGGAGCCAGGCAACCCAGCTTGGCAAAAACTTAATTAATAGAGGTGCATATAATGGCGAAGACAGGACGTATGTGAGAAAACAACATATATATGGTGAGCTTTATTCTCAAAATAATAAGCTTCTATTGAGAGAAGCCCCCAGTTATGATGGGGTGTGTACATTTAAGGATGCATACCCCTCAAGTGTGCGGCTTACCCAAAAACACGCTTGAAATCATAAGAAAAAACGAAAAAAGATGAAAAAGAAGAAAAGGAGAAAAGGGGGATGAACAAAGGTATGTGTCTGGACTTGGGCGTAGAATCTTTGGAGTCGAGCAGCGTTCCATGGGTTCGGCTCTAAGCGATTGTCTGATGCATTGCGAAGGCGATAGGCTCCTCCAGTGAGAACTCCATCTATAATGAAGGGACCCTCCCATTTGGGATTGAGCTTGTCCTTTTTTTCTCTAGTAGGCGCAGAACGAGTTCACCGACATTATAAGTGAAAGTGCAACTATCCCTGGGTGGTTTTGGTAATTCCTAACAACATATAGCTCATTGAGCTAACATTATTCCAAGATTAATATTTCAGGAAAAGCTCAGTGAATGGCATGGCATGGATGAGGAAAGTGGATCCCTCAAAATTCTAAGGACAAAAAGATGGCTCAAGCTTCAAGATCAAGACTCTACATTTTATACTTTAGTGATCCAAGATCACATTGAGTTTATAGGAAAAGCCAATACTATCAAGGAGGGATGAGGTGTTGCTTAATGGCTTGCTTGCTCAAAATGCTTAGTGATATGCTCCAAAATCCTCAACTACCTTCCCACATCCACATATGACCTAAACCAAAAGTCAAACTCGGCCCCACCGATTCTTTCTATCCGGCGCCACCGAGTTTCAAATGTCATAGCCACTGCCACAAACCCTAGGCAAATCGGTCTCACCAATAGGGATCTCGGTCTCACCGAGATGGGATTGTAATCTCTCTGTTTCCTTTCGTAACGTTTCGGTCTTACAGAGATGAGCGATCGGTCCTACTGAGATTGCAATGTAAACTCTCTGTTTCCCTTTTGTAACATTTCGGTCTCACCGAGATGAGCGAATCGGTCCCACCGAGTTTACCTGACCAACTCTTTGGTTAGCTTATTACCAAAATCGGTCCCATCGAGTTTGTGTAATTGGTCACACCGAGATTACGTTATGCCCTAACCCTAACCATATCGGTCCTACCGAGTTGCATCTCAGTCCCACCGAAAATCCCAACGGTCACTAGGTTTGCTCAATCGGTCCGACCGAGTTTAACCATTCGGTCCCACCGAGTTTGGCAAATTCTGTGTAACGATTAGATTTTGTGTGGAGGCTATATATACCCCTCCACCCACTCTTCATTGGTAGAGAGAGCCATCAGAGCATACCTACACTTCCAATACACATTTTCTGAGAGAGAACCACCTACACTTGTGTTGAGGTCAAGATATTCCATTCCAACCATATGAATCTTGATCTCTAGCCTTCCCTAAGCTGCTTTCCACTCAAATCTTCTTTCCACCAAATCCAAATCCTGTGAGAGAGAGTTGAGTGTTGGGGAGACTATCATTTGAAGCACAAGAGCAAGGTGTTCATCATCAACACACCATTTGTTACTTCTTGGAGAGTGGTTTCTCCTAGATTGGCTAGGTGTCACTTGTGAGCCTCCGACAAGATTGTGGAGTTGAACCAAGGAGTTTGTAAGGGCAAGGAGATCACCTACTTCGTGAAGATCTACCGCTAGTGAGGCAAGTCCTTCGTGGGCGACGGCCGTGATGGAATATACAAGGTTGCTTCTTCGTGGACCCTTCATGGGTGGAGCCCTCCGTGGACTTGCGCAACCGTTACCCTCCGTGGGTTGAAGTCTCCATCAACGTGGATGTACGATAGGACCACCTATCGGAACCACGACAAAAACATCCGTGTGTCCAATTGCGTTTGAATCCTCCAAACCCTTCCCTTTACATTCTTGCAAGTTGCATGCTTTACTTTCCGCTTCTCATATACTCTTTTGCATGCTTGCTTGAATTGTGTGGAGATTGCTTGATTTGTGCTAAGATAGCTAAAATCTGCCAAGAACTAAAATTGGGAAAAGGCTAGATTTTTATTCGGTCAAGTAGTCTAATCACCCCCCCCCCCTCTAGACATACTTTCGATCCTACAAGTGGTATCATAGCTCTGGTCTCCATTTGCTTTGATTTCCATAGCTTTTGGTGATCATAGCCTTGGTTTCAAAACCTAGGAGAGTATGGCGTCCAGCGAGGGAAATTATCACCGTAGAGGTCCTTACTTTGATGGCACTAATTTTGCTAGTTGGAAGCATAAGATGAAAATGCATATTCTTGGACATAACCCCGCCGTTTGGGCTATTGTGTGTATTGGCTTGCTAGGTGAATTCTTTGATGGGAAAGAACCGAACCGTGAAGCTAACGCGGAAGAGTTGAAAATGCTGTAATACAACGCTCCAGCTTGTGATATCCTCTTCAACGGATTGTACCCCGAAGAATTCAAAAAAATCAGCCGTCTTGAGAATGCAAAGGAAATTTGGGATACTTTTATTGATATGCACGAAGTTACAGACTCCATCAAGGAATCAAAATTGGATGTGCTTCAAAGTCAACTTGACAAGTTCAAAATGAAGGATGGTGAAGGTGTCGCTGAAATGTACTCTAGGCTTGCTCTTATCACAAATGAGATTGCCGGCTTAGGGAGTGAAGAGATGACCGATAGATTCATCATCAAGAAGATCCTAAGAGCCTTGGATGGAAAATATGATACCTTGTGCACATTGATCCAAATGATGCCCAATTACAAAGATCTCAAGCCAACGGAAGTCATTGGAAGAATTGTTGCTCATGATATGTCACTCAAGGATAAAGAGGAACTTCACAACAAATCAAGTGGTGCTTACAAAGCCTCGTGTGAAGCCCCCACATCATCGAGTGAGAAACAAACCTTCAATGAAGAATTGAGCTTAATGGTGAAGAACATCAACAAGTTCTACAAGAGTAGAAGCAAATAGAGAAGCTCCAAGTGAAGGTCCTACAATGACAAAAGATCTTCTAGTCAAGAGCGAAATTGCTACAATTGTGGAAGGCCCGGACACTATTCCAATGAGTGTACGGCCCCCTACAAGAGAAGAGAAGATTCTCCCAAGAGAAGAAGTAGAAGAGAAGAATCACCATCTAGAGAAACAAGGAGTAGAGATGATCGTTATGAATGAAGACCCTCACGGAGAAGCAAGGATTCGGAAAGAAAGGACAAGTCATCAAGGAGCTACACAAAACGAAGACATCAAGCTCATGTTGGTGAATGGGTATCCGGCTCCGACTCCGACAACCACTCCGAGAGAAGCTATCACTCCGACTCCGAATATACTCAAGATGAAGGTGTTGTCGGTGTAGCACTTGTGACAACCAACTCCTACGACATATTTGACTCACCAAATGAAGGAGTTGGAACATGCTTCATGGCTAAAGGCCCAAAGGGAATTATAGAGAAAGGTGTTTACAAGAGCCTTGCCGGAAGTAAGAAGAAATTGTATGCAAGCAAGGAAGGCACCGGAAGAATCAAGGTGTTGGTTTTGAACGAAAGTTCAATGCCAATGGAGTTGAGTGGGTAGAAGATCAATACCCCAAGAAGAAGTTTGTTCCTCACTAAGAGAAGTATGATCCTACTTCTCTCAAAGGGACACAAGCTCAAGATGATCTTCCACCACAAGACCACAAGCAAAAAGGCAAGGACAAGCTTCAAGAGGAAATTGATGCATTTGAAGAAGCTCCTAAGGCCTTGGTCAAGTGGGTTCCCAAGACTACTTCAAGTTCCACTTCATCAAGTACAACTACAACACCAAGGATTCCCATCAAGATGGTGTGGATCCCAAAGAAGAAGAACTAGAGAGTTCTTGAGGGTGACTCCGCCAACATACTTCACTCTTATCATCTTGGCAAGAACAAGTGCAATAAACTTCCACATCTTGCACTAGTTCAAGGAGTCACAAACCCTCTTGTTGGTAAGACAAGGGACAAGGTAACCTAAAAGCTCTCATAGACATCATCTTGTGTGTGCATCACTTTATGTCTATGGATATCCATGTTTGTTCCTTGTGGGACTAACCCGTGTAGGTATTGAAAGTGCAACTCACTCCAATGGATAGCTTCAAATGATCTACATCAACATTGAGCATCCACATCTTCAACATCTACATGAAGTCATCATCGACAAAACCCAAGGTTAGTTCATCCCTCTTAGGGGGGATCTCACATCTAGGGGGAGCTTTACTCTAAGAATTGAGCTAAAGCAACTCTAATGGTGTGAACACAACAAATGCTTTATGTAAAAGTGGTAACCCCACTTGTGCTTAAACGATGAGTGTGGCCTATGATCAAATGTTCTTATTTGACTCCTAAGTCAATATACTCATATATAGATGACCTAGTCATCGCCAATTGTTTGATAGATGCTAGAATTGGTTGTGCATGCTTTGCCACATATTTCAATTGCCATTTTATTGTGTGAGCATGTTGATTGCATATTTTACTCATTCGAGGACATCCACTTTTTGTTTTGATTGATTGGTTTTGTTTTCTTTTGCCAAGTGGATGGACAAGAATGCCTAAGAACCCTCTCTAGCTATCTATGATTTTCTCGTCTCAAACTGTATTCATGCTACATCACAAAATTTGATCAAGTCAGATTCGAACCACTCTGTGTGAGGAGTACTCGGAGTCCCCGATTCGTCATAGACTTAAACTTCCAAAACTTCTTTGTGCGTTTCGGTCTGACCGATTCATCCATTTCGGTCATACCGAGATCACCAAGTCGATCTAGGTTTTCAATCTCGGTGCAACCGATTTGAACCTTTCGGTCACACCGAGTTTCAGTAACTGCTTGCAGTTATGAATCTCGGTGCCACCGAGTTGTTCCACTCGGTCACACCGACAGGGTTGGGCTATATATACTCACGGGCAAAATTTTGGAAATTTCTCCGAAACCCCTTCACCCGCGCATAGCTCGCTCTGCCTCCTGGGTCTCCGGATCGTCCTCCTTGTTGCCAGCCACCTCCTGTCACTGGTCTCCGCCGCCGTCAACGGAATTCTTCCCCGCCGTTGCTGTCGTAGCGAGTTCATCACCGAACTAGGGTATGGACTCGATCACAGTGCTATCCCCGTCCGATTCCTAGCACATTGTGTTCATTATGATTCTTACCACGATTGAAACGATCTTATCCAGTCAAAACACTCCGTAGATTAGAGTTGAATTGAAAATTTAGGGTTAGGTTTCCGTCGAAACCATCTCAGACCCACTGAGTTGTGGAACTCGGTACCACCGATTCGGCTCAGGCCATTGCACATGTAATTTTTGGCCTGACCGAGAATTGCAAATTGGTGTGACCGAGTTCAGGACTTTGTGAAACCCTAGCAGTCTCAGTGCCACCGAACTGTGACTCGGTCTGACCGAGTTCACTAGTTTAGGTTCCAACAACTGCTTCGGTATCACCGAGTTTACAAATCGGTTGATCCGAAATGCTTTCTGTGGAAAACTAAAACTAAGTTTTTGACTCATTCTTTTGCAAAAACATCTGCATTTTGTAATGCTCATCCACTCTATCTCATCTATATCTATTCACAGGGTCTGCTGTCAGTGTTTGCAATATGTCTGATCAGAGTGACAACCAGAACAGGTCAGAGGAGCAGGTTCACCTGAGTGAGGGCACTAGTCCCACTAGCAGTTCAGATGATGGTAGCAGGAGCACTCCCAGCAACTTGCCCAAAGCTGCCACCAGAACAAGGAAGAAGAAAACTTTAGAGTCTGAGGATGAAGACTATGTGGCAGTTGAGGATGAGGCCACTTCCAAGAAGAAAGTGGATAAGAAGGAATATATCGCTGCTGCTGCCACCAAGCCAGGCATGAAGCAAAAGGTTCCTGCAAAGAGAATTCCAATGTCTAAGGCCAGAGCATCTACTCAAGTCCCTTTGGGATCTGAACCCAAAGAGGCTGCTGCAGAAGGGAAGAAGAGGAAAGAGAGGATCAAAAAGACCACTGCTAGAGTGCTTGGGAGATCCTCAATCATGAGAGATTCTGAAGAGGAAGAGGAAGAAGAGGTTGCTGCACCAGCACCTAAGGCCCCGAAGCTTATGGGTGATGCTATCAGGACAGGGGCTGCTTCATCAAAGCCCAAAGAAGCATCCAAAGCAGCCTCCAAGCCCAAGAGTGCACCTAAGAGGAATACCAGGAGTATACCAGCTGCTGAGAAGAACAAGGCCCTAGTGCCTGAAGTTGCTGCTGATGAAGATGATGAAGGACAAGTCCTGAGAAAGCTCAAACCCAAGATTCCAGACCACAATGATGCTCATCCTGTGGCTGAGAACATGGAGATCAGGAGAGACTCAGGGTTGAGGCTATGGAGAGAGATAGATCCATATGCTACCAGGAGAAGGACTGTTGTTGATTACAGGTTCCACACAAAGGAACAGCAGGAATTCTATGAGATAGTGTTGTTGGACAAGAAGCCTATAGTGTGTGAAATGAGGTGGGTCGACTGGAAGTATATCAAGGAAAATGAGGAACACTATCCTGGTGTGTTTGACAGCTTCAGTGCTTGTGGAGTTGCAGACTTTGTTGGGCAGAAGCTCACAAAGTGGAATGAGGAGCTCATAATGCAATTCTACTCCACATCACACTTCTATCCAGATGGCAGGATAGTATGGATGTCTGAAGGTACAAGGTACCACTCAACTATTGAGGAATGGGCAAATATGATCATTGCTCCTAAGGAAGAAGAAGATGACTTGGATGTCTATGCCAAGAAGAAGATGGATCACAACTCTATGGCAAACATGTACAAGGAGATTCCTGAAGATGATCTTGAGACTCACCAGTTTGGGTCGGTAAAACACTTGCTGTCAGGGCTGCCTACAATCAATTGGATCCTTAGGCACACTCTCTTGCCCAAGTCTGGTGATCACAGAATGATCAGAGGCCATGCAATTAACTTGCTACATATATTTGATGTGCCACAGAAGTTCAAGGTCATGAGCCTTATAGTTGAGACTATCAAGAGGACTGCAGCTGACCAGAAAAGAAGTTGTGGATATGCCCCACAGATCCAGGAGTTGATAAACTCAAAGATGGGCACAGGCATATACTTGTTGGATAAGGAACACTTGCCTATCTATCCTGACTTTGAGGACAATCAAGTTGTGATGAATGAGAATGAACCATCATCAATACAAGCTCAAGAGAAGAAGGAGAAAGCAAAGAAAGAGAATGCTGCCAAGATGCCAACTCAAGAGGAGGCATCTGAGTACTTTTTGAAAAGGAAGCAAGATCAGCTTGGCTACCTGATTGCATCCACTCTAAGGATTGAGAAGGGACTGGCCACCCTAACTCAAAACCAGGAGAGCTTGGAAAGAATCATGGAGCAAAAATTCTATGACTTGGATATGAAGGTAACTGAGATTCAGTCTGTTGTGGAGCAACTTCAAGATGATATGCAGGAGAGGAAGGGCAAGACAACCACTGATGCATTTGCCAGAGTGCCTAGAGCTCAGAGGTCTGCTGCAGTGCCTGTTCCAGACACTAGAGTCACTTCATCTGCACCAGCTACAGCTCCAGCGCAACCAGCTCCAGCACCAACTCCTTCAGCTCCATCCACATCAACTGAAGCCTTCGTCCTTGGCATTCTCCAGACACCACCACCTAAAGACCAAGCCTGAGAGATGTTTTAGT
Organism: Triticum dicoccoides; assembly: GCF_002162155.2. Taxonomy (NCBI): domain Eukaryota; kingdom Viridiplantae; phylum Streptophyta; class Magnoliopsida; order Poales; family Poaceae; genus Triticum; species Triticum dicoccoides. Next base: position 734,069,410 of record NC_041382.1, read on the forward strand.
GCTATGCATTTTCTATGAACTTTTTGGTAACTTGTTGCCAAAGGGGGAGAAAAATGTATAGATCATAGGCTTCAAGAGAGAGAGAGAGAGAGAGAGTTTACTTTTGTTCTCTCTTGTCTTCTTGGTTGAACTTTGTTTGTCTTTTGATTGTTTGAGATACTATGCTATTATCTGTGAGACATTGATGATCATTTGGTTGATCATAAGCTACACTTATGCTTGTTAGATGATATTATCTTACTTATCCTTATATGATCATTCACTTTGCTTGGTGATGAGTGCATGTATTTAATTCTTATCATTTTGAGCGCTCCACCAAGATGTATGTGACATGGAAGAGTAACCCATGATCCTAACTCATTGTGCATTTGTAGTCCAAAGCAAATCTTAAGATATGCACAAATTTAGGGGGAGCTCTTGCTTTTCACATACTTCTCAAAGCGACAATATCTTTCACTCTTATTATCATTTGTCGAAGCTTTGATCTATATGTTGTCATCAGTTACAAAAAAGGGGGAGATTGAAAGTGCAACTATCCCTGGGTGGTTTTGGTAATTACTAACAACATATACCTCATTGAGCTAACATTATTCCAAGATTAATATTTCAGGAAAAGCTCAATGAATGGCATGGCATGGATGACAAAAGTGGATCCCTCAAAATTCTAAGGACAAAAAGTTTTGCTCAAGCTTCAAGATCAATACTCTACATTTTATATTTTAGTGATCCAAGATCACATTGAGTTTATAGAAAAAGCCAATACTATCAAGGAGGGATGAGGTGTTGCTTAATGGCTTGCTTGCTCAAAATGCTTAGTGATATGCTCCAAAATCCTCAACTACCTTCCCACATCCACATATGACCTAAACCAAAAGTCAAACTCGGCCCCACTGATTCTTTCTATCCGTGATGGAATAGACAAGGTTGCTTCTTCGTGGACCCTTCGTGGGTGGAGCCCTCCGTGGACTCGCGCAACCGTTACCCACCATGGGTTGAAGTCTCCATCAACTTGGATGTACGATAGCACCACCTATCAGAACCACGACAAAAACATCTGAGTCTCCAATTGCGTTTGAATCCTCCAAACTCTTCCCTTTACATTCTTGCAAGTTGCATGCTTTACTTTCCGCTGCTCATATACTCTTTTGCATGCTTGCTTGAATTGTGTGGAGATTTCTTAACTTGTGCTAAGATAGCTAAAATCTGCCAAGAACTAAAATTGGGAAAAGGCTAGATTTTTATTTGGTCAAGTAGTCTAATCACCCCCCCCTCTAGACATACTTTCGATCCTACAATAAGTCTTTGCCCGTACTTCTCTGCTTTGGTATCTTCGAGGTTGTTGTTGGTAGAATGCGGAAAGGGCTTTTGCGACGTCGCACTCCTGCTCCAGGCCATCTAGGTCGTCCCACTGATCGATCTCGGCCTCTCTCTCTCTCCTCATACATGCGCACTCGAGGTGAGTCATGAATAATATCGCAAGGCAAGACAGCCTCTGCGCCATACACCATGAAGAACGGTACATATCCAGTTGTGCGATTGGGTGTGGTCCATAGCCCCCATAGTACGGAGTCACGATCCTCGAACCAGTGTTTGTCTGACTCCTTTAGGGATCACACTAGTCTAGGTTTGATGTCGCTCATTATCAAGCCAGTGGCCCGTTCAACTTGACCGTTTGTTTGGGGGTGATATACGGAGGCGTAATCGATCTTAATGCCCAGATTAGCGCACCAAGATTTCACCTCGTCGGCTATAAAGTTAGAGCCGTTGTCAGTAATAATGCCGGTGGGACATCGTAACGGTGTACGACACCGGATATAAAATCTATCACCGGTCCGGCTTCAGCCATTTTGACTGGTTTGGCCTCTATCCACTTAGTGAATTTATCTACCATAACCAGCATGTATTTTTTCTTTATGGCTTCCCCCTTTAAGGGGTCCAACCATGTCCAGCCCCCAGACCGTGAAAGGCCAAGTAATGGGGATTGTTCGTAGGGCAGTGGGAGGCATATGGCTTTGATTGGCAAAAAGCTAACATCCGACACAACGTTGTATGAGGTCCTGTGCATCTTCTCGGGTCATGGGCCAAAAGAAACCTGTATGGAAGGCCTTACTTACAAGGGCCCGAGCTATGACATGATGGCCGCCAAGACCAGCATGTATTTCGGCCAGGAGCTGCTGGCCCTCCTCTTCGGAGATACATCTTTGAAGGACTCCAATAGTACTTTTCTTCTAGAGTTCGCCTTCATGGACTTTGTAGGATTTAGAGCGTCGAACTATGCGACGGGCCTCGTTTTGGTCATCAGGGAACTCCTGCCTATTGAGGTAGGCTAAGAAGGGTTCGGTCCATGGGGCGATCACCGCCATGATTATATGGGCGGAAGGTGTTGGTTCAGTTCCCGAGCCCCCGATGATATCCGGATCATGTTCAGTATCCGAGGGTGTGGTCAGCGCCGGACTAGAACTTCCGCTCTCATCCTGCCATACCACGGATGGCTAGAAGAGCCTTTCCACAAAGGTGTTAGGCGGGACGGGGTCACGTTTAGCGCCCATTCGAGCAAGGATGTCCATTGCTTGATTACTTTCTCGGGCCACATGATGAAACTCGAGCCCCTCAAACCGAGATGATATTTTGAGTACGGCGTTGCGGTAAGCCACCATCTTTGGATCTTTTGCATCGAATTCTCTGTTTATTTGGGATATTGCGAGATTCGAGTCCCCGCGTACCTCCAGGCGTTGTATGCCCATAGAAACAGCCATCTGGAGACCATGTAGTAGTGCCTCATATTGGGCTGCATTATTGGAGTCTGTATACATGATTTGTAATATGTAACGGACAGTGTCCCCTATGGGGGATGTTAGGATGACACCAGCACCCAGCCCGGCCAACATCTTAGAGCCGTCGAAGTACATCACCTAGTTGGAGTATGTGCCGTCCTCTTTAAGGAGCTCGACTTTTGTCCATTCGGCAACAAAGTCGGCCCACACCTAGGATTTAATAGCTCGGCGTGGCTTGTATGTTATTTCAAATGGTAAGAGCTCGAAGGCCCATTTTGCAATGCGGCCGGTGGCATCTCGATTATTTATGATGTCATTGAGTGGTACCTCGGAGGCCACCGTGATCGAGCACTCTTGAAAGTAGTGTCGCAGCTTCCGAGATGCCATGAAAACCACATATGCTATCTTTTGATAGTGCGGGTATCGGGATTCGCGTGGTGTGAGGACCTCCGATACATAATATACTGGTTTTTGGAGTGGGAACTTGAGTCCCTCTTCCTCTCGTTCAACGACGAGTACAACGCTCACCACCTGGTGAGTTGCAGATATATACAGCCGCATAGCTTCACCGACGTTAGGTGCGGCGAGGATTGGGTTGTTTGCTAACAAAGTTTGTATTTCTTCCAACCCGGCTGTTGCCACGTCCGTCCACTGCAAGTGGTCGATACGTCGAAGCAGGCAATATAGCGGCAGCGCCTTCTCTCCCAATCTGGAAATAAAGCGGCTCAAGGCTGCCACACACCCAGCTAGTTTTGGACCTGTTTTAGGTCTGTTGGTGTTGCCAACTGTGACAGGGCTCGGATTTTGGCCGGATTTTCTTCGATTCCTCTATTGGAAACAATGAATCCAAGGAACTTTTCGGCCAGAACGCCGAAAACGCATTTTTCCGGATTGAGCCGTATGTCATATAATTGAAGGTTGTCAAATGTCAGGCGTAAGTTGTCCACCAATGATTCGATATGTTTAGTTTTGATGACTACATCATCTACATATGCCTCCAACATCTTGCCAATTTGTTTTTCCAGGTATGTTTGAATCATGCGCTGGTAAGTGGCGCCGGCGTTTTTTAGTCCGAAAGGCATAGTGTTGAAGCAAAAAGGCCTGTATGGGGTAATAAATGCCGTTGCGGACTGATCGGATTCCTTCATCTTAATATAATAATATCCAGAGTATGCATCGAGGAAACACATTGAATCGCGTCATGTAGTTGCATCAATGATTTGGTTAATGCGGGGCAATGGGAAGGGGTCCTTAGGGAAATCCTGGTGTCGGTGTCAAAACTGACGGATCTCGGGTAGGGGGTCCCGAACTATGCATCTAGGCCGGATGGTAACAGGAGGCAAGGAACACGATGTTTTACCCAGGTTCGGGCCCTCTTGATGGAGGTAAAACCCTACGTCCTGCTTGATTAATATTGATGATATGGGTAGTACAAGAGTAGATCTACCACAAGATCCAGGAGGCTAAACCCTAAAAGCTAGCCTATGGTATGGTTGTTGTATGATGAAGTCGTCCTACGGACTAAAACCCTCCGGTTTATATAGACACCGGAGAGGGTTAGGGTTACACAAAGTCAGTTACAATGGTCGGAGATCTTGAATATCCGCATCGCCAAGCTTGCCTTCCACGCCAAGGAAAGTCCCATCCGAACACGGGACGAAGTCTTCAATCTTGTATCTTCATAGTCCTGGAGTCTGGCTGAAGGTATAGTCCGGCTACCCGGACACCCCCTAATCCAGGACTCCCTAAGTAGCCCCCGAACCAGGCTTCAATGACGACGAGTCCGGCACGCAGATTGTCTTCGGCATTGCAAGGCGGGTTCTTCTCCAAATTCCGTGTACCTGCTGAATAATGTACGATTTTTATAATGTAGCGCACCTTGGCTGCCACGCCCAACAATGGCCGTCTTCCACGTGTTAAACAAATGCGAAAAGTCGGGGTGTTTTTACATTCACACCCCTAGCCACATAAACGAGCCGCCTATTTAATGGGATGGGGATTCAGATCCAAACCACACCTTCTCCTCTCCGCGAGTAATCATCAGAGCGCCTCCAGCAAAGGTCCATTCCAACATGGCCAGCCGTCGCAGCTCCTCCTCTCGCCCTTCCAGTCCTAAACCTGGAGACTGGGAGAGGTGCTCCATCCCGCACAGCGAGCTAGTGTCGCTTTAGGACAAGGGATTTCTCCCTTAGGCCTATATGGTCCCGGTCCGAGCCAGACTCGCCACCTATAATGGCAGAGAGCAAGCGGAGAGCACCCCCAATCCCTCCAAAGGAGAGCGGGTGTGCCTCGTCCCTTATCTAGTAGGAGGACTTGGATTTCCAATTCATCCATTTCTCTGTGGGCTTCTGGAGTTCTACGGCCTCCAGCTGCACAATCTCATGCCCGCCTCTATATTGCATATCGCGGGCTTCGTCGCCCTTCACGAGCTTTTCTTGGGTGTTGAGGCTCACTTCGCGCTGTGGAAGAGGTTATTCTGCCTGGTGCCCCGCTCTCAAGAGGGGTCTATATATCAAGTGGGCGGAGCCGAAGTGTGGCGTATCGCCGGGACCGGATATCTATCCGGAACCCCAAAGAAGGCGTCTGAGGACTGGCCTTCGAAATGGTTTTATATAGATGATGTCCCGCTACCGGATCCTATCCGGGCCGGTCTCCCCGAATTCAACAGTGCTCCCTTAAAGAAACGCCTAAGCTGGCGTCCGCGGAGCTCTCAGAGAGAAGGCAACAGGGACGTCCTTCACCTGATGGGTCGGATAAGACTATTGGCTCCTTCCGGACTAACCATGATTGAAGTCATGGCCGCATGCATTATGCGGGGGGTGCAGCCGCTTCAATATAGAGGCCACCCCATGTGGGATTTTAACGGGGAGGATGACGCCACCCGTTACGGTCATAAGGGGCCAGCCTCAGCTGCCGCTCTAGTAAAGATCTTATCCTCTTTGTACAAGGGAGAAGAGGAGGAATTCCTCTGCGTCAACCCGCGGGGCGGATTTTCTATGTACAACCCTCCGAGTTGGGTAAGTGGACAATTGTGCTTGCCCATCAGTTTTATATTCCCATGATTAAATATGTAGTCTTCCAATTTCAACGTAGGAACTGCGTCAAGAAGTAAAGGATATAAACAGCCGTCCCCCACAGCCCGAGGATCCAGAACGGTCCCTCGATCCGGATTCCGAAGAGGATTCGGACATATAGGTGGAGCTGATTGACGGGGTGTTTCATCAGCTAAGCAAGGCAATACCTTGGTGGCCATTATGGCTGATTACCCAGGATTAATCCCGGCCTCCCAGGTAACAGAGAGCGGAGTCTCATCCCCTTGAGAAGGAATCCATTCTCACGCATTTCAGTTTTCCTGACAACGGCCGTGTTTTGAAGGGGAGGTTTCTGAGGCGGGAGGCCGAACCTGCGGCGGCTAGCCAACGAGGGGCCATAGGGCCCCGTGGGGTAAAAAGGAATGTAGTCCGGACTGAGAGGCCGGCGCAAAGGTATAGTGCACCCTCTTTTTCCCTTGTGTTATTCCTTCAGGGCATATTAACGTTCGTGTTGTCTTCAGGATGAAGAGACCTCGCCGGACTACATCCGGAGAGGTTGCCAATCACGCCCCCACCAGCCAGGCTCCTTCGCCTGGCCCGGAAGCGGAAGCGAACACAAGGCGCGCACCGGACGCTCCTCCGACAAAGGATGCGGACAGGCTGTCTGCCACCAATTCCGAGGTGGAGAGTGCCATGAACCACAGGCATCACTGGACAGTTCTTCATGACGCTTGTTTCTCCCAAGAGGCATTAGATGCCTTCAATTCGGGAGATGCGTATCTCCATGCCGCTCAAAATGGTTTAGCCAGAGCCACGGAGCAATATGTAAAAGACATACGGATAAGAAAAATTTGGGAAATATATATATATACCAGTTGCCCCCGAGACTTGAAACAGTTAGGGTAACTGATTTAAGGATCATTTGTTAAAATAGTTCTTACAGAGAAGAATACCGTACTGTCCCAGGAGCTGGAAGAGTGCAAAGCTCGACTGGAGGCCGCACTAGTCGCGGCAGGGGAGCCCAAAGAGACCCCCTCTGGTAAGATACACTTCGAAAGATTAGTATCTTGCGAAGTGCCGCGTGGGTGTAAATCTGACAAATCATATTGCAGATGACGCCGGACTAGATCCGGAGAGGCAACAACTCTTGCGCCGGCTAAAGGCCGGTGAGAGTATGTTGACAAGGGTGAGGCGGGAGAAGAATGATCTTCAGGATGCCAACACCAAGCTGGACATTGAACTTAAAGATGTTCGTGGCCAGCTGTCGGACTCTACTAAGGAGAATCAGCGGCTTTGACGCGGCATATTTAGTAAGTGCTTAAGCGAATCTTTGAAAAAAAAAAGTTCGGCGAGGAAGTCGACTAACAGAGTAATGTCTGTAGGTATGCTAATGGGTCGTCCTGCAGAGGAGATGCACGGTTCTACGGGTGACCTTCTTCCCGAGCTCTCGCAACTACACGAGCGAGTTCGGCAGGCGATGCGAGGCGTTGCCCGAGCCTTATGGCCTTCCCACTCCATGCCCGAGGGCCTTGGAGAGCTTTCGGAGAAGCTTAAGGGAGCTCGGCGGCGCTTCTGGTTGAGGAAGATATCGGCCTGCCGACAAGGCGCTAGGGAGGCCTGGGCCATGGTGAAGACGCGGTACACGAAGTCTGACCCAAACCACATGGCCGAGGTCGGACCTGTGGGGCCTGACGGGAAGGAGATCCCTGTAAGCTTAGTGTACGGCCAAGTAGAATTGGCCGCAAAGTATTCCCAGCAGGACTGTAAGTTAGACAGCCTGTTAGATGGTATTGAAGAGGAATACAATCAGTCGGAGTGACTATGTAATTTTTAATTGACATGTGTAATGCCTTCTAGCCTGATTGTAGATCGTTTGTCGTTGCCGACCTTTTCGCTTCAACCTCAGGACCTGACGGTCCGGAGTGTGTCCGAATACCCTACCGGTTATGTAAGAACCGGGGTATGCATGCAGACCAGACGTAGGGGTCATTAGTGCTTTATCAGACAAGTGCCCAACTAGTTATGTTATATTACATGGTTAGTAAGAAACATCTTCCAAAGAGAATAGCTCTATTAGGGGTTCCTTTCTCTGGGAGGCATGCCCTAAAGTGCATGTCCGTACTGCAAACGCAGGAAAATCATCTGGGGGCATATATATAAATAAGTAAAAAAGGTCATCTTTTAGTTCACCGACCGAATATTCCCTTAAGAACGCTAGCTTTCGGCTTCACCCAGTCTGAGGTACACATCCGGCTGATCTGGCAGTAACAATCGCAGAGGTGCTCCCTTTACCACCTAGCCGAACAATCGGGAACGTAGGGGTAAGCACAGGAGCCAGGCAACCCAGCTTGGCCAAAACTTAAGTCATATCGATGCATATAATGGTGAAGAAAAGGTACATGCGGAAGTTCGACACATGTGGTGGGCCTGAAGCCCGTATAAATAAGCTTTTGTTAAAGAAGCCCCCAGGTTTAATGAGCGCGAGTAGCACGTCACTTGAGGAGCCTTTAAGGGCTATAAAAGAAAAGAGGGGAAGGAGAGAAATGTAAGACAGAAAATGTAAAAAAATGGACAGAGGAAGGAGACAAACACAGAGTCCGGCGCTAGGCGTAGAATCTTCGGAGACGGGCTGCGTTCCATGGGTCCGGCTCGAGTCGGTTATCCGACGCATCTCGCAGGCGGTATGCTCCACCAGTCAGGACTTGGTCGATTATGAAGGGACCTTCCCACTTGGGCTTCAGCTTGTCCTTTTTCTTATCCGGCAGGCATAGAACTAATTCGCCAATGTTGTAGTTTTTGGCCCGCACTTCTCTGCTTTGATATCTTCGAGCCTGTTGTTGATAGAATGTGGAACGGGCTTTTGCCACGTCGCGCTCCTCCTCTAAGGCGTCCAAACCGTCCTGCCGATCGAGCTCGGCTTCCCTTTCTTCGTACATGCGCACTCGAGGTGAGTCATGAATTATGTCGCAGGGCAAGACTGCCTCTGCGTCGTACACCATAAAAAATGGTGTGTATCCGGTGGTGCGATTCAGCGTGGTCCTCAGCCCCCAGAGTACGGAGTCGAGCTCCTCTACCCAGTGCGTGTTAGATTCCTTGAGGGACCGCACTAATCTGGGTTTGATGCCGCTCATGATGAGACCATTTGCACGTTCGACCTTACCGTTAGTTTGTGGGTGATAGACGGAAGCATAATCGAGCTTGATGCCCATGTTTTTGCACCAGAGTTTTACCTCATCGGCCGTAAAGTTCGTACCGTTATCGGTGATGATGCTGTGGGGGATGCCATAATGGTGTACGACCCCGGATATAAAGTCTATCATAGGTCCGGATTCGGCCGTCTTAACAGGCTTGGCTTCTATCCATTTGGTGAACTTATCCACCATGACCAGTAAGTATTTTTTCTTGTGGGTTCTGCCTTTAAGGGGTCCCACCATGTCAAGCCCCCAGACCGCGAAAGGCCAAGTGATGGGGATAGTTTGGAGGGCGGTGGGTGGCATATGGCTTTGGTTTGCAAAAAGCTGGCAACCGGCGCATCGTTGGACCAAGTCCTGAGCGTCCGCCCGGGCAGTCGGCCAATAAAAGCCTGTACGGAAAGCCTTGCTTACAAGGGACTGAGCTATGGCATGATGGCCACCGAGTCCGACATGAATTTCAGCTAGCAGGTTCCGCCCTTCCTCTTCGGAGATGCACCTTTGAAGGACTCCGGTAGTGCTTTTCTTATAAAGTTCTCCCTCATGGACTTTATAGGCTTTAGATCACCGCACTATACAGCGTGCCTAGTTTTGGTCCTCTGGGAGTTCCTGCCTAGTAAGGTAGGCTAGGAATGGTTCTGTCCACGGGGCGATAACGGCCATTAGTACGTGGGCTGAGGTTGTGATTTCATTGGCAGAGCCTCCGATTATGTCAGATTGTTCGGCGTCGGATAGTGCGGTTGGGTCCGGGCTAATATTGCCATGTTCCCCTTCCCATACTATGGATGGCTTGAACAGCCTTTCCAGGAAGATGTTGGGGGGGACCGCATCGCGTTTTGCGCCGATGCGTGCCAGGACGTCTGCCGCCTGATTGTTTTCTTGGGCTATATGGTGAAATTCGAGCCCCTCAAACCGAGCTGACATTTTGAGGACGGCGTTGCGGTAAGCTAACATTTTTGGATCCTTGGCATCGAAATCTCCATTTATTTGGGATATCGCGAGGTTCCAATCCCCGCGCACCTCTAGGCGTTGAATGCCCATGGATACTTCCATCCGGAGACCATGTAAAAGGGCCTCATATTCGGCTGCATTTTTGGAGTCCGTGTACATAATCTGGAGTACATATTGAATTGTGTCTCCTGTGGGGGACGTCAAAACGACGCTGGCCCCTAGTCCGGCCAACATTTTGGAACCGTCGAAGTGCATGATCCAGTTTGAATATGTGTCGTACTCTTTAGGGAGTTCGGCCTCCGTCCATTCTGCGACGAAGTCGGCCAAAACTTGCGACTTGATAGCTCGCCATGGCCTATAAGTTATGTCGAACGGGAGGAGCTCGATGGCCCATTTTGCAATCCGACCTGTTGCGTCATGGTTGTTTATAATATCGTTGAGTGGTACTTCCGATGCTACTGTGATTGAACACTCTTGAAAGTAGTGTCGTAGCATCCGGGATGCCATGAATACCGCATATGCAATCTTTTGATAATGTGGGTACCGTGATTTGCATGGGGTGAGGACAGTGGACACATAGTAAACCAGCTTTTGAAGGGGGAATTTGTGTCCGTCCGTTTCCCGCTCGACAGCGAGTACTGCGCTAACAACTTGATGGTTTGTTGCAATGTACAATAGCATTGGTTCGCCGATGTTTGGCGCGGCCAGGACGGGGTTTGTTGCCAATATGGCTTTCATTTCCTCGAGTCCGACCATGGCGGCATCCGTCCACTCGAAGTGTTCGGTGCGCCTAAGGAGGCGATAGAGGGGTAGCGCCTTTTCTCCCAACCGGGAGATAAAGCGGCTTAGAGCCGCCACGCATCCGGTTAATTTGTGTATTTGTTTGAGGTCCTTTGGGATATCCAATTGTGACAAAGCTCGGATCTTGGCTGGATTTGCTTCGATTCCTCTACTAGATACAATGAAGCCCAAGAGCTTTCCGGCTGGAACGCCAAAAACGCATTTTTCCGGATTTAGCTTGATGTCATATGCTCGGAGGTTGTCAAATGTAAGCCTCAAGTCGTCTACTAGAGATTCGACATGTCTTGTTTTTATGACCATATCATCCACGTATGCCTCTACTGTTTTGCCGATCTGGTTTGCCAGACATGTCTGAATCATGCGCTGATATGTTGCGCCAGCGTTTTTGAGCCCGAAAGGCATTGTCTTGAAGCAAAATGGGCCGTATGGGGTGATGAATGCCGTTGCGGCTTGGTCTGACTCGGCCATCTTGATTTGATGGTAACCGGAGTATGCGTCGAGGAAGCACAATGAATCGTGTCCTGCAGTGGCGTCGATAATTTGATCGATGCGGGGGAGGGGGAAGGGATCCTTTGGGCAAGCCTTGTTAAGGTCTTTGAAGTCAATGCACAGGCGCCAGGATTTGTCCTTCTTTGGTACTATCACCAAGTTTGCTAGCCAGTCCGGATGTTTTATATCTCTGATGAATCCGGCCTCAAATAGTTTGGCTAGCTCCTCTCCCATTACCTGTCTCTTGGGCTCAGAGAATCGCCGAAGGGGTTGTTTGACAGGTTTGAATCATTTTAGGATATTTAAGCTGTGTTCGGCCAGCCTGCGTGGGATTCCTGGCATGTCTGAAGGGTGCCAGGAAAAAATGTCCCAGTTCTCCCGTAGGAATTCTCGCAGTGTGGCATCTACATCGGGGTTTAATCGTGCCCCGATGGAAGCTGTTTTACTGGGGTCCATTGGATGGACCTGGAATTTGACTATTTCATCCGCTGGTTTAAAGGAGGTGGACTTGGATCTTTTATCGAGTATCACATCATCCATGTTTATCGTGGAGCGCAGCGTAGTCAGTTCCTCAGCCGCTAGGGCTTCGGACAGTGCCTCAAGGGCCAATGTGGCTGTCTTGTTTTCGGCGCGGAGTGCTATGTCTAGATCACTAGCGAGAGTGATGATTCCGTTCGGCCCGGGCATCTTCAGCTTCATGTACCCGTAATGGGGTATTGCTTGGAAGATTGTAAACGCTTCCCGCCCCAGCAGAGCATGGTATCCGCTACTGAATGGGGCCACTTGGAATGTGACCTCTTCGGACCTATAATTATCCGGCGTGCCGAACACCACATCTAGTGTGATTTTTCCTGCACAGCGCGCTTCCCGACTGGGGATTATTCCTCTAAAGGTTGTGCTACTTCGCTCAATGCGGTTCCAGTCTATTTCCATTTTTTGAAGGGTTTCCTCATAAATGAGGTTCAATACGCTGCCTCCGTCCATGAGTACCTTGGTGAGGCGAAAGCCGTCCACTATAGGACTGAGTACCAATGCGGCTGGTGCTTGAGCTGTTCGGATTTTAGGTTCATCACTGGCATTAAAAGTAATAGTCGTGTCACTCCATGGGTTTATTGTTGCTACTTGATAGACTTCGGCGAGGCTGCGGAGTGTTCTTTTTCGCATATTATTTGATGCGAAAGTCTCGAAGACTGTTAAGACTGTACTGGAGTCCCTGAGGTGGTTTTCTGCGGCCTCCGGAATTAGGAGATCTTCGCCCCTTTTGGCCACCTGCCAGAGTATCCAACATGCTCTAAGGCTATGAGTTGGTGTGGCGTCCTCTGTACTATGAATTTTACAGGGTCCATTAAGCCATCCCTCCAGTATGGTTCCATGCCCTGTAGAGGGTTTTGGTTTTTTGGTTTTTAACCCGGGTGTCTGATGATGATGCACCCTTTTATTTTGGACGAGGTTTCTATTCAGGGCCGGATTGTCCCAAAATTTAGTTTCGGTTTTCCGGGCGCTTTCCATCGCACAGTACTTTTGTACTATGGACGCCAAGTCAGAGAAGTGTGTAATATCACGACGACCTGTGGCGTTGGGGATTCCCTTGTCCGTGCAATTATTGCAAAAGATTGAGATTGCGTCTTCCTCGCGGCAGTCCTTTATCCTATTCATAACCAGGAGGAACCTTGCCCAATAATGATGTACTGTTTCTTTGGGCTTTTGCCTGATTTGGGATAGATCGCTTATGCTCGGGTGGGTGGGTGCAATTAAATCCGGAACTTCACCCAATCTAAGACTCAGAGGCCAAGGAGTTTCCGAACTCTGAAGTTTGGATTCTTGGATGTTGTCCAGTGAATCTAGCCTGTTGCCTGATTCTAAGTTCAGGTCTTGAGTTACATCCGCCCCTCCACGGGTATCCGGCTTGGAGGGATCGGGAATCCGGACGTAGCTAGTCCTTAAGATAGATGAAGAGTCTCCGCAATATGCCTCTACCACGGCAACATGATGGGTGACTTGGGGAGAATTAATTTCTCTTAGATCGGGTTTAAGCCCAACCTAGTCATAATCCGTAGTGACCCCCAAGGTGGCGATGCAATCCAAGAGCTCGTTTACGGAAGAGAGCTCCATTGGATCTAACTGCTCGACGAGTTCCGAGCTGACGTGAAGATTGCTTTTGATGACCCGAGAGGTCACCGTCGGCGCAACGGCCGAACAGGCGGTCATGAGAAAACCGCCTAGCCGGAGTGTTTGGCCGACAGCCAAGGCTCCCTTAGTAATGGCGCCGTCTTTAAAGACGGGAAGAGGCATCCTTCCTGATTGCGACGGCACAGAGAAACTCTCAATGAAAGCACCAATGTCGGTGTCAAAACCGGCGGATCTCGGGTAGGGGGTCCCGAACTGTGCGTCTAGGCCGGATGGTAACAGGAGGCAAGGAACATGATGTTTTACCCAGGTTCAGGCCCTCTTGATGGAGGTAAAACCCTACGTCCTGCTTGATTAATATTGATGATATGGGTAGTACAAGAGTAGATCTACCACGAGATCCAGGAGGCTAAACCCTAAAAGCTAGCCTATGGTATGGTTGTTGTATGATGAAGTCGTCCTACGGACTAAAACCCTCCGGTTTATATAGACATCGGAGAGGGTTAGGGTTACACAAAGTCGGTTACAATGGTAGGAGATCTTGAATATCCGCATCGCCAAGCTTGCCTTCCACGCCAAGGAAAGTCCCATCCGGACACGGGACGAAGTCTTTAATCTTGTATCTTCATAGTCCTGGAGTCCAGCTAAAGGTATAGTCCGGCTACCTGGACACCCCCTAATCCAGGACTCCCTCACCTGGTTGAGGTCTTTGAAATCGACACAAAGGCGCCAGGATTTGTCCTTCTTTGGCACCATGACCAGGTTAGCTAGCTAATCCGAGTGTTTGATCTCTTTGATGAACCCAGCTTCGAGTAGTTTGGCTAACTCCTCCCCCATAGCTTGTCGCTTGGGTTCACAAAATCGCCGTAGCGTTTGCTTAACTGGCTTGAACCTCTTTATTATGTTAACATTGTGTCCGGCCAGTCTGCGTGGGATTCCTGGCATGTGATGAGCCACAAGTTTAGGGGATCTATCATAGCCTTTTCGATAAGTAAAAGTGTCGAACCCAACGAGGAGCAAAAGGAAATGATAAGCAGTTTTCAGTAAGGTATTCTCTGCAAGCACTAAAATTATCGGTAACAGATAGTTTTGTGATAAGGTAGTTTGTAACGGGTAACAAGTAATAAAAGTAAATAACATGCAGCAATATGGCCCAATCCTTTTTGTAGCAAAGGACAAGCCTAGACAAACTCTTATATAAAGTAAAGCACTCCCGAGGACACATGGGAATTATCGTCAAGCTAGTTTTCATCACGTTCATATGATTCGCGTTCGGTACTTTGATAATTCGATATGTGGGTGGAACGGTGCTTGGGCACTGCCCTTACTTGGACAAGCATCCCACTTATGATTAACCCCTATTGCAAGCATCCGCAACTATAACAAAAGTATTAAGGTAAACCTAACCATAGCATGAAACATATGGATCCAAATCAGCCCCTTACGAAGCAACGCATAAACTAGGGTTTAAGCTTCTGTCACTCTAGCAACCCATCATCTACTTATTACTTCCCAATGCCTCCCTCTAGGCCCAAACGATGGTGAAGTGTCATGTAGTCGACGTTCACATGACACCACTAGAGGGATGACAACATACATCTCATCAAAATATCGAACGAATACCAAATTCACATGACTACTTATAGCAAGACTTCTCCCATGTCCTCGGGAACAAACGTAACTACTCACAAAGCATATTCATGTTCATAATCAGAGGGGTATTAATATGCATAATGGATCTGAACATATGATCTTCCACCAAGTAAACCAACTAGTATCAACTACAAGGAGTAATCAACACTACTAGCAACCCACAGGTACCAATCTGAGCTTTGGATACAAAGATTGGATACAAGAGATGAACTAGGGTTTGAGATGAGATAGTGCTGGTGAAGATGTTGATGGAGATTGACCCCCTCCTGATGAGAGGATCATTGGTGATGACGATGGTGGTGATTTCCCCCTCCCGGAGGGAAGTTTCCCCGGCAGAACAGCTCCGCCGGAGCCCTAGATTGGTTCCGCCAAGGTTCCGCCTCCTGGCGGCGGAGTTTCTTCCGTGAGCTTGCTTATGATTTTTTCCTCAATGAAAGACTCCATATAGCCAAAGATGGGCATCGGAGGGCCACCAGGGGCCCACGAGGCAGGGGGGCATGCCCCCACCATCGTGGACGGTGGGTGGCCCACCTCCAGTACTTCTTTCGCCCAATATTTTTTATATATTCTGAAACGTGCTCCCGTGAAGTTTCAGGACTTTTGGAGGATGTGCAGAATAGGTCTCTAATATTTGCTCCTTTTCTAGCCTAGAATTCCAGCTGCCGGCATTCCCCCTCTTCATGTAAACCTTGTAAAAGAGAGAATAGGCATAAGTATTGTGACCTGATGTGAAATAATCGCCCATAATGCAATAAAAATCGATATAAAAGCATCATGCAAAATGCACCTATCAGCATGTCCGAGGGATGCCGGGCAAAGATGTCCCAATTCTCAAGCAGGAATGCTCTTAGAGCGGCATCGGCCGTCGGATCTAGCTGTGCTCCAATGGCTGATGTTTTATTAGGATCCATCGGGTGAACTTGGAATTTGATTATTTCGTTTGCTCGCTTGAAAGAAGTGGACTTAGGACTTTTATCAAGGATTACATTGTCTCTACCCACTATGGAACGCAGAGTGGTGAGCCCCTCGGCCGCAAGGGCCTAGAATAATGCCTCCAGGGCTAGGGATGCAGTTTTGTTTTCGGTGCGGAGTGCTATGTTCGGATCACTGGTGATTTTGATAACTCCATTGGGCCCGGGAATTTTGAGCTTCATGTACCCGTAATGCGGTATGGCTTCAAAGCGTGTGAATGTGTCTCGCCCCAGCAAGGCGTGGTATCCACTGTTGAAAGGTGCCATGTGGAAGATTAACTCTTCAGACCTGTAGTTCTACGGCGTGCCTAATACCACATCAAGTTTAATTTTCCCCGAGCATCGTGCTTCTCGGCTGGGGATAATGCCTCGAAAGGTTGTGCTGCTTTGCTCGATGCGACTTTTGTCTATTTGCATTTTATCGAGCATGTCCTTGTAGATGAGGTTCAGTCCGCTGCCGCCATCCATGAGTACTTTCGCGAGCCGAAAGCCATCGACGATTGGGTTTAAGACCAAAGCGGCTGGTGCATGAACTGATCAAGCCCTTGGCTCGTCGTTGGCAGTGAAAGTTATCGCCATATCATTCCAAGGGTTTACTGCGGCTACTTGGTTGACTTCGGCGAGATCACGGAGTACCCTTTTACACTGGTTATTTGAAGAGAAGGTCTCGAAAACCGTAAAGACGTTGAGGTTGTCGTCCTCCAGAGGGTACTTCTCAGATATCGTACTGGTGAGGATAGCTTCACCACTATTGGCTACCTACCGGAGCACCCATAATGCTTGAAGGTTGTGAGTTGGTTCGGAATTCGGCGTCGTGTGTATCCGACAGGGCGTGTCGAGCCATTCATCAAGGACAGTTATGTGTCCCATTGAGGGCTTAATTTCCTTGTCCGTAGAGTAATGATCAGGTGCCCCGTGAGGATGCAACCTTTTTGCCCGTCCGGTGGGTGGCTTAAAGGTTGGCGGTTCCCATCGAGTTGTCTGGACTTTCCAGGCGCTTTCCATGGCGCAATATTTCTGTACTATGTGTGCCAAATCTGTAAAGTGCAGTATGCGGTGTCGGTTGAGGGCGTTAAGGATACCCTCATCCGTATATTTGCGGCAAAATACTGAAATCGCGTCGTCGTGGCCACAATCTTTGATCTTGTTTTTAACAAGGAGGAATCTGGCCCAAAAGTGATGGACTGTTTCCTGAGGTTGCTGCAGCACATACATTAGGTCGCATATGTCCGGAGGTCCGGAATTGCTTGGGGAATATTGCCTGTGGTGGGTGGGTGGGTTTAAATCCGAGCCCTGGCGCATTGTGGGATCCGAAGTTTTAAGAATTTCTGAGGCCACTAGCCCAGGATCCGGAGTGTCCTGGGGGTTTTCAGGCTTGATGCCTGGTTCTATGTTTAGAGGACAAGGAGTCTCTTCCCGAAGATGGGTATCCGGCTCGCAGGGCTCGGAAATCCGAACATAGCTTGTTCTCAGCATAGGGGGAGAGCTATCCTTGTCCTGCTCCTCCACAAACGCAACCAGATGGGTGATCGGTGGGGACTTGAATTTCCCTCTGATCGGGTTTAATCCCGATCCTATTGTAGTCTGTCGCGACCCCTAGGGCGGCAATGCGATCTAGCAGTTCGTTCAAAGATGAAACATCTGTCGGATCCATCTTGTCGGAGTGTTCGGGGCCAATGCGGAGATGATTTTTGGTGGTTTGGGGGACCGACTTTGGCTTAACGGATGAGCGGGCGCCCACGGAAAAGCTGCCGAGCTGGAGGATCTGCCCCGGAGCTAGGGCCCTTCCAGAGGTGATTTTGTCATTGACGACAAGGTGAGCCATCGATCCTTCTATTGACTGCACAGAGGAGCTCTCAATGAAAGCACGAATGTTCAAAACCGGCCGACCTCGGGTTGGGGGTCCCGAACTATGCATCTGAGGATCGAAGGTAACAGGAGACAAGGGACGCGATGTTTACCCAGGTTCGGGCCCTCTTAATGGAGGTACTACCCTACTTCCTGCTTGATTGACTTTGATGAGTATAGGGGTTACAAGAGTTGATCTACCTCGAGATCGTAATGGCTAAACCCTAGATGTCTAGCCTATATGATTATGATTGCCTCTATGGACTAAACCCTTCGGTTTATATAGACATCGGAGGGGCCTAGGGTTGTACATAGTCGGTTTACAGAGAAAGGAAACTACACATCCAATCGCCAAACTTGTCGTCTACGCAAAGGAGAGTCCCATCCGGACATAGGGGAAGGCCTTCTATCTCGTATCTTCACAGCCCATTATCCCGGCCTATGTCACATAGCCCGACCATTCGAGGACCCCTTAATCCAGGACTCCCCAGTAACAATAACCATGCTAAATCCAATATTGTTGCTTCTAGTAGTTCTCTTGATTCCACTAATGATTCTCTTAGCCAAGTTACACTTGAGCAAGAAAATATCTTATTGAAGGGAATTATACAGAAAGGTGTTTACAAGAGCCTTGCCGGGAGTAAGCAATTTGAGGAAATTCTACGCAAGCAAGGAACACACAGGAAGAATCAAGGTATTGGTTTTGAACGAAAGTTCAATGCCAATGTAGTTGAATGGGAAGAAGTGAAGGAAATATGCCCTAGAGGCAATAATAAAGTTATTATTTATTTCCTTATATCATGATAAATGTTTATTATTCATGCTAGAATTGTATTAACCGGAAACATAATACATGTGTGGATACATAGACAAACAGAGTGTCACTAGTATGCCTCTACTTGACTAGCTCATTAATCAAAGATGGTTATGTTTCCTAACCATGGACAAAGATTTGTTATTTGATTAACGGGATCACATCATTAAGTGAATGATCTGATTGACATGACCCATTCCATTAGCTTAGCACCCGATCGTTTAGTATGTTGCTATTGCTTTCTTCATGACTTATACATGTTCCTATGACTATGAGATTATGCAACTCCCGTTTGCCGGAGGAACACTTTGTGTGCTACCAAACGTCACAACGTAACTGGGTGATTATAAAGGAGCTCTATAGGTGTCTCTAAAGGTACATGTTGGGTTGGCGTATTTCGAGATTAGGATTGGTCACTCCGATTGTCGGAGAGGTATCTCTGGGCCCTCTTGGTAATGCACATCACTTAAGCCTTGCAAGCATTGCAACTAATGAGTTAGTTGCGGGATGATGTATTACAGAACGAGTAAAGAGACTTGCCGGTAACGAGATTGAACTAGGTATTGGAATACCGACGATCGAATCTCGGGCAAGTAACATACCAATGACAAAGGGAACAACGTATATTGTTATGCGGTCTGACCGATAAAGATCTTCGTAGAATATGTACGAGCCAATATGAGCATCCAGGTTCCGCTATTGGTTATTGACCGGAGACATGTCTCGGTCATGTCTACATTGTTCTCGAACCCGTAGGGTCCGCACGCTTAAGGTTACGATGACAGTTATATTATGAGTTTATGCATTTTGATGTACCGAAGTTTGTTCGGAGTCCCGGATGTGATCACGGACATGACGAGGAGTCTCGAAATGGTCGAGACATAAAGATTGATATATTGGAAGCCTATGTTTGGATATCGGAAGTGTTCCGGGTGAAATCGGGATTTTACTGGAGTACCGGGAGGTTACCGGAACCCCTCGGGAGCTATATGGGCCATAGTGGGCCTTAGTGGAAAAGAGAAGAGGCAGCCCAACATGGGCCGCGTGCCCCTCCCCTCCCTTGGTCCGAATAGGACAAGGAGAGGGGGTCGGCCCCTCTCTCTCCTTTCCCCCCTCCGCGAATCCTATTCCAACTAGGATTGGGGGGGGAGGAATCCTACTCCCAGAGGGAGTAGGACTCTCCTGGCGCGCCTCTCCATGGCCGGCCGCACCCCCCCTCCCTTAGTCCTTTATATACGGAGGCAGGGGCACCCCAGAAACACACAAGTTGATCCACGTGATCTTATTCTTAGCCGTGTGCGGCGCCCCCAGCCACCATAGTCCTCAATAATATTGTAGTGGTGCTTAGGCGAAGCCCTGCGACGGTAGTACATCAAGATCGTCACCACGCTGTCGTGTTGACGGAACTCTTCCCCGACACTTTGCTGGATCAGAGTCCGGGGATCGTCATCGAACTGAACGTGTGCTAAAACTCGGAGGTGTCGTAGTTTCGGTGCTTGATCGGTCGGGCCGTGAAGACGTACGACTACATCAACCAAACGCTTCCGTTGTCGATCTACCAAAGGTACGTAGATCACACTCTCCCCTCGTTGCTATGCATCACCATGATCTTGCATGTGCGTAGGAAAAAATTTGAAATTACTACGTTCCCCAACAGTGGCATCCGAGCCTAGGTTTTATATGTTGATGTTATATGCACGAGTAGAACACAAGTGAGTTGTGGGCGATATAAGTCATACTACTTACCAGCATGTCATACTTTGGTTCAGCGGTATTGTTGGACGAAGCGGCCTGGACCGACATTACGCGTACGCTTACGCGAGACCGGTTCTCCCGACGTGCTTTGCACATAGGTGGCTTGCGGGTGACAGTTTCTCCAACTTTAGTTGAACTGAGTGTGGCTACGCCTGGTCCTTGCGAAGGTTAAAACAGCACCAACTTGACAAACTATCGTTGTGGTTTTGATGCGTAGGTAAGATTGGTTCTTGCTTAAGACCGTAGCAGCCACGTAAAACATGCAACAACAAAGTAGAGGATGTCTAACTTGTTTTTGCAGGGCATGTTGTGATGTGATATGGTCAAGACATGATGCTAAATTTTATTGTATGAGATGATCATGTTTTGTAACCGAGTTATCGGCAACTGGCAGGAGCCATATGGTTGTCGCTTTATTGTATGCAATGCAATCGCGCTGTAATGCTTTACTTTATCACTAAGCGGTAGCGATAGTCGTGGAAGCATAAGATTGGCGAGACGACAATGATGCTACAATGGAGATCAAGGTGTCGCGCCGGTGACGATGGTGATCATGACGGTGCTTCGGAGATGGAGATCACAAGCACAAGATGATGATGGCCATATCATATCACTTATATTGATTGCATGTGATGTTTATCTTTTATGCATCTTATCTTGCTTTGATTGACGGTAGCATTATAAGATGATCTCTCACTAAATTATCAAGAAGTGTTCTCCCTAAGTATGCACCGTTGCGAAAGTTCTTCGTGCTGAGACACCACGTGATGATCGGGTGTGATAGGCTCTACGTTCAAATACAACGGGTGCAAAACAGTTGCACACGCGGAATACTCAGGTTATACTTGACGAGCCAAGCATATACAGATATGGCCTCGGAACCCGGAGACCGAAAGGTCGAGCGTGAATCATATAGTAGATATGATCAACATAGTGATGTTCACCAATGAAACTACTCCATCTCACGTGATGATCGGACATGGTTTAGTTGATTTGGATCACGTAATCACTTAGAGGATTAGAGGGATGTCTATCTAAGTGGGAGTTCTTAAGTAATATGATTAATTGAACTTAAATTTATCATGAACTTAGTCCTGGTAGTATTTTGCAAATTATGTTGTAGATCAATAGCTCGCGTTGTTGCTTCCCTGTGTTTATTTTGATATGTTCCTAGAGAAAATTGTGTTGAAAGATGTTAGTAGCAATGATGCGGATTGGATCTGTGATCTGAGGTTTATCCTCATTGCTGCATAGAAGAATTATGTCCTTGATGCACCACTAGGTGACAGACCTATTGCAGGAGCAGATGCAGATGTTATGAGCATTTGGCTAGCTCAATATGATGACTACTTGATAGTTTAGTGCACCATGCTTAATGGCTTAGAATCGGGACTTCAAAGACGTTTTGAACGTCATGGAGCATATGAGATGTTCCAGGAGTTGAAGTTAATATTTCAAGCAAATACCCGAGTTGAGAGATATGGAGTCTCCAACAAGTTCTATAGCTGAAAGATGGAGGAGAATCGCTCAACTAGTGAGCATGTGCCCAGATTGTCTGAGTACTACAATCGCTTGAATCAAGTGGGAGTTAATCTTCCAGATAAGATAGTGATTGACAGAATTCTCTAGTCACCATCACCAAGTTAGTACAACTTCGTGATGAACTATGATATGCAAGGGATAACGGAAACGATTCCCAAGCTCTTCATAATGCGGAAATTGACGAAGGTAGAAATCGAGAAAAACATCAAGTGTTGATGGTAGACAAGACCACTAGTTTCAAGAAAAGGGCAGAGGGAAGAAGGGGAACTTCAAGAAGAATAGCAAGCAAGTTGCTGCTCAAGTGAAGAAGCCCAAGTCTGGTCCTAAGCCTGAGACTAAGTGATTCTACTGCAAAAGGACGGGTCACTGGAAGCGGAACTACCCCAAGTGATTGGCGGATAAGAAGGATGGAAAAGTGAACATAAGTATATTTGATATACATGTTATTGATGTGTACTTTACTAGTGTTTATAGCAACCCCTCAGTATTTGATACTAGTTCAGTTGCTAAGATTAGTAACTCGAAACGGGAGTTGCAGAATAAACAAAGACTAGTTAAGGGTGAAGTGACGATGTGTGTTGGAAGTGGTTCCAAGATTGATATGATCATCATCGCACACTCCCTATACTTTCGGGATTAGTGTTGAACCTGAATAAGTGTTATTTGGTGTTTGCATTAAGCATGAATTTGATTTGATCATGTTTATTGTAATACGGTTATTCATTTAAGTAAGAGAATAAATTGTTGTTCTGTTTACATGAATAAAACCTTATATGGTTACACACCCAATGAAAATAGTTCGTTGGATCTCGATCATAGTGATACACATAATCATAATATTGAAACCAAAAGATGCAAAGTTAATAATGATAGTGCAACTTATTTGTAGCACTGCCGTTTAGGTCATATTGGTGTAAAACGCATGAAGAAACTCCATGCTGATGGGATTTTGGAATCACCTGATTATGAATCACTTGATGCTTGTGAACCATACCTCATGGGCAAGATGACTAAGACTCCATTATCCGGAGCGAGCAACCGACTTATTGGAAATAATACATACTGATGTATGCGGTCCGATGAGTGTTAAGGCTCACTGCAAGTATCTTTATTTTCTGAACTTCACAGATGATTTGAGCAGATATGGGTATATCTACTTGATGAAACATAAGTCTGAAACATTTGAAAAGTTCAAAGAATTTCAGAGTGAAGTGGAAAATCATCATGACAAGAAAATAAAGTTTCTACGATCTGATCGCGGAGACAAATATTTGAGTTATGAGTTTGGTCTTCAATTAAAACAATGTGGAATAGTTTCACAAACTCATGCCACATGGAACACCACAGCATAATGGTGTGTCCGAACATCATAACCGTACTTTATTAGATATGGTGCGATCTATGATGTCTCTTACCGATCTACCACTATCATTTTGGAGTTATGCATTAAAGACAGCTGCATTCACGTTTAAAAGGGCACCATCTAAGTCCGTTGAGACGACACAATCTAAACTGTGGTTTGGCAAGAAACCAAAGTTGTCATTTCTTAAAGTTTGGGATTGTGATGCTTATATGAAAAAGTTTCATCCTGATAAGCTCCAACCCAAATCGGAGAAATATGTCTTCATAGGATACCCAAAGGAGACTATTGGGTACACCTTCTATCACAGATCAGAAGGCAAGACATTCGTTGCTAAGAATGGATCCTTTCCAGATAAGGAGTTTCTCTCGAAAGAAGTGAGTGGGAGGAAAGTAGAACTTGATAAGGTAATTGTACCATCTCCCTTATTGGAAAGTAGTTCATCACAGAAATCTGTTCTTTTGACTACTACACCAATTAGTGAGGAAGCTAATGATGATGATCATGTAACTTCAGATCAAGTTACTACCGAATCTCGTAGGTAAACCAGAGTGAGATCCGCACCAGAGTGGTACGGTAATCCTATTCTGGAAGTCATGTTACTAGACCATGACGAACTTGCGAACTATGAAGAAGCGATGGTGAGCCCAGATTCCGCAAAATGGCTTGAGGCCATGAAATCTGAGATGAGATCCATGTATAAGAACAAAGTATGGACTTTGGTTGACTTGCCAAATGATCGGCAAGCCATAGAAAATAAATGGATTTTCAGGAGGAAGACGGACGCTGATAGTAGTGTTACTATCTACAAAGCTAGAATTGTCGCAAAAAGGTTTTCGACAAGTTCAAGGTGTTGACTACGATGAGATTTTCTCACTCGTATCTATGCCTAAGTCTGTCTGAATCATGTTAGCAGCCGCATTTTATGAAATCTGGCAAATGGATAAACAAAATTGGATTCCATAATAGATTTATTAAAGAAGAGTTGTATATGATACAACCAGAAGGTTTTGTCAATCCTAAAGGTGCTAACAAAATATGCAAGCTCCAGCGATCCATCTATGGACTGGTGCAAGCATCTCGGAGTTGGAATATACGCTTTGATAAGTTGATCAAAGCATATAGTTTTATACAGACTTGCGATGAAGTCTGTATTTACAAGAAAGTGAGTAGGAGCACTACATCATTTCTGATAAGTATATGTGTATGACATATTGTTGATCGGAAATAATGTAGAATTAATCTGCAAAGCATAAAGGAGTGTTTTTAAAGAAGTTTTTCAAAGAAAGACCTCGGTGAAGCTGCTTACATATTAAGCATCAAAATCTATAGAGATAGATCAAGACGCTTGATAAGTTTTTTCAATGAGTACATACCTTGACAATATTTTGAAGTAGTTCAAAAATGGAACAGTCAAAGAAAGAGTTCTTGGCTGTGTTACAAGGTATGAAATTGAGTAAAGACTCAAAGCCCGACCACGGCAGAAGATAGAAAGAGAATGAAAGTCATTCCCTATGCCTCAGCCATAGGTTCTGTAAAGTATGCCATGATGTGTGCCAGATCTATTGTATACCCTACACTGTGTTGATCAAGGGAGTACAATAATGATCTAAGAGTAGATCACTGGACATTGGTCAAAATTATCCTTAGTGGAATAAGGAAATATTTCTCGATTATGGTGGTGACAAAAGGTTCGTCGTAAAAAGTTATGTCGATACATGTTTTGACACAGAACTGGATGACTCTAAGTCTCAATCTAGATACATATTGAAAGTGGGAGCAATTAGCTAGAGTAGCTCCGTGCAGAGCATTGTAGACATAGAATTCGCAAAATACTTACGGATCTGTATGTGACAGACTCGTTGATTAAAATTATCTCACAAGCAAAACATGATCACACCTTAGTACTCTTTGGGTGTTAATCACATAAATAATGTGAACTAGATTATAGACTCTAGTAAACCCTTTGGATATAGGTCACATGACGATGTGAACTATGGGTGTTAATCACATGGTGATGTGAACTCTTAGTGTTGAATCACATGGCGATGTGAACTAGATAATTGACTCTAGTGCAAGTGGGAGACTGAAGGAAATATGCCCAAGAGGCAATAAAAAAGTTATTATTTATTTCCTTATATCATGATAAATGTTTATTATTCATGCTAGAATTGTATTAACCGGAAACATAATACATGTGTGAATACATAGACAAACAGAGTGTCACTAGTATGCCTCTACTTGACTAGCTCGTTAATCAAAGATGGTTATGTTTCCTAACCATGGACAAAGAGTTGTTATTTGATTAACGGGATCACATCATTAAGTGAATGATCTGATTGACATGACCCATTCCATTAGCTTAGCACCCGATCGTTTAGTATGTTGCTATTGCTTTCTTCATCACTTATACATGTTCCTATGACTATGAGATTATGCAACTCCCGTTTGCCGGAGGAACACTTTGTGTGCTACCAAACATCACAACGTAACTGGGTGATTATAAAGGAGCTCTACAGGTGTCTCCAAAGGTACATGTTGGGTTGGCGTATTTCGAGATTAGGATTTGTCACTCCGATTGTCGGAGAGGTATCTCTGGGCCCTCTCGGTAATGCACATCACTTAAGCCTTGCAAGCATTGCAACTAATGAGTTAGTTGCGGGATGATGTATTACAGAACGAGTAAAGAGACTTGCCGGTAACGAGATTGAACTAGGTATTGGAATACCGACGATCGAATCTCGGGCAAGTAACATACCAATGACAAAGGGAACAACGTATATTGTTATGCGGTCTGACCGATAAAGATCTTCGTAGAATATGTAGGAGCCAATATGAGCATCCAGGTTCCGCTATTGGTTATTGACCGGAGACATGTCTCGGTCATGTCTACATTGTTCTCGAACCCGTAGGGTCCGCACGCTTAAGGTTACGATGACAGTTATATTATGAGTTTATGCATTTTGATGTACCGAAGTTTGCTCGGAGTCCCGGATGTGATCACGGACATGACGAGGAGTCTCAAAATGCTCGAGACATAAAGATTGATATATTGGAAGCCTATGTTTGGATATCGGAAGTGTTCCGGGTGAAACCGGGATTTTACCGGAGTACCGGGAGGTTACCGGAACCCCCCGGGAGCTATATGGGCCATAGTGGGCCTTAGTGGAAAAGAGAAGAGGCAGCCCAACATGGGCCGCGCGCCCCTCCCCTCCCTTGGTCCGAATAGGACAAGGAGAGGGGGCCAGCCCCTCTCTCTCCTTTCCCCCCTCGCGAATCCTATTCCAACTAGGATTGGGGGGATCCTACTCCCAGAGGGAGTAGGACTCTCCTGGTGCACCTCTCCATGGCCGGCCGCACCCCCCTCCCTTAGTCCTTTATATACTGAGGCAGGGGCACCCTAGAAACACACAAGTTGATCCACGTGATCTTATTCTTAGCCGTGTGCGGCGCCCCCAGCCACCATAGTCCTCGATAATATTGTAGTGGTGCTTAGGCGAAGCCCTGCGACGGTAGTACATCAAGATAGTCACCACGCCGTCGTGCTGACAGAACTCTTCCCCGACACTTTGCTGGATCGGAGTCCGGGGATCGTCATCAAACTGAACATGTGCTAAAACTCGGAGGTGCCGTAGTTTCAGTGCTTGATCGGTCGGGCTGTGAAGACGTACGACTACATCAACCAAACGCTTCCATTGTCGATCTACCAAAGGTACGTAGATCACACTCTCCCCTCGTTGCTATGCATCACCATGATCTTGCGTGTGCATACGAAAATTTTTGAAATTACTACGTTCCCCAACAAGAAGATCAATACCCCAGGACAAAGTTTGTTCCTCAACAAGAGAAGTATGACCCCACTTCTTTTGAGGGAACACAAGCTCAAGATGATCTTCTACCACAAGACCGCAAGCTAAAAGGCAAGGACAAGCTTAAGAGATTTAGTCATTTGAAGAAGCTCCTAAGTCCATGGTCAAGTGAGTTCCCAAGACTACGTCAAGCTCTACTTCATCAAGTACAACTACAACTCCAAGGATTCCCATCAAGTTGATGTGGGTCCCAAAGAAGAAGAACTAGAGTGTTCTTGAGGGTGTCTCCGCCAACATACTTCACTCATATTCATTTTGGCAAGGACTTGTGCAATCAACTTTCATATCTTACACTAGTTCATGGAGTCACAAACCCTCTTGTTGTTAAGACAAGGGACAAGATAACCTAATACTTTCATGGACATCATCATTTGTGCAATTCACTCTATGTCTATGGATATCCTTGTATCTTCCTTGTGGGACTAACCCATGTCGATATTGAAAGTGCAACACTCCAAAGGATTGCTCCAAATGGTCTACATCAATATTGAGCATCCACATATTCACTATCTACATGAAGTCATCATCGACAAAACCCAAGGTTAGTTCATCCCTCTTAGGGGGGATACCGCATCTAGGGGGCTTTGCTCTAAATATGATGTGAACACATTAATGCTTTATGTAAAAGTGGTAACCCCACTTGTGCTTAAACGATGAGTATGACCTACGATCAAATGTTCTCATTTGACTCCTCAGTCAATATACTCATATATAGATGACCTAGTCATTACCAATTGCTTGATAGATGATAGAATTGATTGTGCATGCTTTGACACATGTTTCATTTGCTATCTTATTGTGTGAGCATGTTGGTTGCATATTTTCTCCATTCGAGGACATCCATTTCTTGTTTGGATTGTTTTGGTTTTTATTGACCAAATGGATGGACAAGAATGCCTAAGAACCTTCTCTAGCTATCTATGCTCTTCTTTTCTCATATTCTATTCATTCTTTATCACAAAAAATGAACAAGTATTTTTTGGATCCTCTGGGTGAGGAGCACCCGGAGCCATCGATCTGTCAAGGGCTGCCTTTCAAAACCTTCTACTACATTTTGGTCAGAACAATTCACTCAAACTTAGTCACACCAAAAGCATTAGACTGATCTAGGTTTTCCATCTCGGTGCTACCGATTAGACCGACTCGATCCTACCGAGTTGATGTAACTGCACACAGTTTCGCATATCGGTGCCACTGATTTGTTCCACTCAATGCCACCAACAACACAAGGGTATATATTCCAGTGGACCCATACGGTTGGAAAAAATCTTCAAACATCACGCGCCCGCGCCCCATTGCTGCCGCCCCCTTGGTCTCTGTATCATTGTCGTCGTCTCATGTGCATCACCGTTGCAAGACTCCATCGCCGTAAACGACATTCAACGCCGCCATTGCCGCCGTAGAGGATCGTCACCAAACTAGGGTACGATTCGATCTCCTCGTGCTATCCCCTTCCGATTCAATGCACCAGGACAATGCCTAGTATCTTGCCATGACTGCAATACTTCTATCCACCAGAAAGTTCCATTAGAATAGATTTGAACAAAAAAATTAGGATTAGGTTTCCACCGAACTCATCTTGGACCGATCAAAATGAAATTTTTGGTCCCACCGATTGGCTCAGGCCATTGCACAAGTACAACTCGGTGCCACCGAAACGTATTGATCGGTGAGACCGAAAGTAAAATCTCAGTGAAACCCTAGCATCTCGGAGCCACCGAACCACAACTTGATCTGACCAATATTGTGTTTTTAGGTTCTATGAGAGCTTTAGTGTCACCGAGATGATCAACTCGGTAGCTCCGAAATGCTTTCTATGGAAAAGTAAAACTAAAGTTTGGACTCAATTTTTTTCAATAACTATCTACTTTTTGTGATACTCATCTACTCTGCCCATACCCATCTATTCACAGGTTCAGCTTTGCAAGATGTTAGATGCCAGTGATAGTCAGAATCAGTCAAAGCACAATGTTAATCTGAGTGAGGGTACAAGCCCTAGTGACAACTATGATGATGGCATCAGAAGCACTCCTAGTAACTTGCTAAAAACTGCAACCAGAACAAGGAAGAAGAGAACCTCAGAGAGTGAGCATGAGGATTTTGTTGCAGATGAATAGGTCACTTCCAAGAAGAAAGCAGCTCTTCTGAAGCAATATGGCTCTCCAGCCACCACCAAGCCTGTCTTAATAAGAAAGCTCCTGCCAAAAGAGTTCCTATGTCAAAACCTCAGAAAACTACAGCTCCACAAGAGACAATGACATTCACTCTTGAGCAATCAGATGATGAAGGAGCTGCTGGTAAGAAAAAGAAGAGGGCTAGTAAAACCACTGCCACAGTGCTTGGCAAGCCTTCCATGAGGGAAGCAGAAGAGGAGGAAGAACAAGATGAAGAACCTCGAGCTAAAACTCAGAAGCTCATGGCTGATGCCATAAAATCAGCTGCTTCTCCCTTCAACTCCAAGTCAGTGCCCAAAGTTTTTGCACCCAAGAGGTCAACTAGAAACATTCCAGCTATTGAGAAGAACCAGACCCCAGTGCCTGAGGTTCAGGATGATGATGAGCCACTAGTTCTCAGAAAGTTGAAGCCCAAGATCCGAGACCATGATGATGTTCATCTAGTTGCTGAGAACATGATGCTCAGGAAGGACAAAGGTCTGACGGAATGGAGGAAAGTGGATCCATATTCAGTGAGGAGGAGGACAGCCTATGACTGCCATTTCCACACTAGGGAACGACAATACTTCTATGAGACAGTGCTACTTGATAAGAAGCCCATTGTCAATGACACGAAGTGGGTGGACTGGAAGTACATCGATGCCAATGAAGACTACTTCCCCCACATTCATGAGAGATTCAGACTTGTTGGACTTTATGCATTTGTTGTTCAAAATCTTACAAAGTGGAATGATGAGATGATCATGCAATTTTAGTCCACAGCATATTTCTATCCAGATGGGAGGATCACATGGATGACTGAGGGCTACAGGTACCAGTCATCGATCTCTGAGTGGACTGCTCTTTTGAATGCCCCTGAAGAAGATGAAGATGATGTTGATGTCTATGGGAAGCCCGGGATGGACCACAACTCTATGGCTAACATGTACAAGACAATTCCTGATGATGATTTGGAAACTCACAAGCATGGGTCAGTCAAACATTTGCTAGCAGGGTTGGCCACCACAAACACTATTCTGAGATTCACTCTTCTGCCCAAATCTGGAGATGAGAGGATGATTCGTGGCCACTCCATAAACCTGCTTCACTTATTTGACTCCCACCTCAGAAGTTCAAAGTTATGAGCTTAATTGTTGAGACAGTCAAGAGGACTGCTGCTAACCAAAAAAGGTCTTCTGGATATGGCCCTCACATTCAGATGCTTATCAACTCTAAGGTTGGTACAGATACATATCTACTTGATCGTGAGCGCCTTCCTCTTCAGTCATAGTTCAAGGACAATGTAGTGGTGATGGATCCCTCACACCCTACTTCAATTGAGCCTCAAGAGAAGGCTCGGGCAGCGGCAACAAGGGCAGCAAAGGAAGCCAGTGCACCCAATGCCCCAATAGTAAATCTCGAGACAAAGCAAGACCAAATGACATATCTTCTGGAAACACTGATGCGAAGTCTGGCCAACTTATCCAAGAACCAGGAGAGCTTAGAGGGGATTGTGGAGGACATGATGTACTATCGATGTCAAGGTCATAGAGATTCAGTCTATTGTGCAAAAGCTGAGAAATGATGCTGAGGATGGAGATGAGAGACCAACCACTGACAGGTTTCAGACAGTGCCAAGGGTAGCCAGATCCTCAGCTATGCTAGTTGCAGACAAAAGACCTACTCACCTCCACCTGCCACTACTGCTACAGTGCCACCTCCAGTATCTACACCACCAGTGCAGCAGACTTCAGCAGAACCATTCGCAGAGGCAGTTCACTCAACGCTGTCTACGCACACCGGAGCCACGAACCAGAAGATCCCTTCAGGAGCTCCGGAGGATCGTGCCTAGAGAGACGTATAGCACTATACTTTTTCGAGATTTTTGCTAACTTGTTGCCAAAGGGGGAGAAAATGTATAGATCATAGGCTTCGAGAGAGAGTGTGTCTTGTTATTTTGCTCATTGGGTTTTATTGCCCGTTGCTACTATGTTTGTTTGTTTCGTGCTACTTGGTTGTGTTTATGCTCGTGAGATACTACGTTTGGTTGTGTGGTTGTTCATACTATGGTTAATGTGTGATTTATGCTTATCTCTATGATTATTTGTGTATGATCATTCACTTGGTGATGCGTGCATGTTATTTCACTCATATCATTTTGTGCGCTCCACCAAGATGTATGTGACATGGAAGAATGACCCATGATCCTAATCGATTGTGCATTTGCATTCAAACGCAAATTTTTAATAATGCATAAATTTAAGGGGAGCTCTTGCTTATCACATACTTCTCAAACAGATGATGTATTTCATTCATTTTATCACTTGTTGAAGCTTTGATCTATATGTTGTCATCAATTACCAAAAAGGGGGAGAGTGAAAGTGCAACTAATCTCCGGGTGGTTTTGGTAATTCATAACAACATATAGCTCATTGAACTAATATGCATTCAAGATAAATATTTCAGGATGTTCAATGATTGGCATGGCATTGATTAGAGATGTGGACCCCTCAAAATGATAAGGACAAAGATTGGCAAAAGCTCAATATTCTTCATTTCTATTTAAGTGATCCAAGATCACATTGAGTCCATATATAGGAAAGCCAATACTATTAAAAGGGGATGAGTGTTGCTTAATGGTTTACTTGCTCAAAGTGCTTAGTGATATTGCTCCAAAAACCTCAACCACTTTCTTCGTACAAATATGTCCGAACCCTAAATCCAAACTCGGCCCCACTAATTCTTTCTGCCCGGAGCCACTGAGTTCATTTGACATAGCCGCTGCCTTAAACCCTAATGATTCGGTCACACCGATACGGATCTCGGTCCCACCGAGATGGCCTTGCCAGCGCTCTGTGATCTATTGCATTCGCTTCGGTCTCATCGAGTTTATGCAATCGGTCTCATCGAGTTGGCTTGACAAATTCTCTATTGCTTATTGCTTCACTTCGGTCCCACCAAGTTGATACAATCAGCGCCACCGAGATGATGTTTGACCTAAGCCCTAGCACATCGGTCCCACCGAGTTGTTCCAGTCGGTCCCATCGAGATTCCTAACATTCATATTTTTGAACAGATCAGTCCCACCGAGTTTTCTGATCGGTGCCACAGAGAAGGGTCAAAAGTGTGTAACGCATGGATTTTGTGTGGAGGCTATATATACCCCTTTGTTGGAAATATGCCCTAGAGGCAATAATAAAAGCATTATTATTATATTTCCTTGTTCATGATAATTGTCTTTATTCATGCTATAATTGTGTTATCCGGAAATCGTAATACATGTGTGAATAATAGACACCAACATGTCCCTAGTAATCCTCTAGTTGACTAGCTCGTTGATCAACAGATAGTCATGGTTTCCTGACTATGGACATTGGATGTCATTGATAACAGGATCACATCATTAGGAGAATGATGTGATGGACAAGACCCAATCCTAAACATAGCATAAGATCGTATAGTTC
The DNA here is from genome assembly GCF_002162155.2 of Triticum dicoccoides. Lineage (NCBI taxonomy): Eukaryota > Viridiplantae > Streptophyta > Magnoliopsida > Poales > Poaceae > Triticum > Triticum dicoccoides. The sequence goes on from NC_041382.1 coordinate 734,102,204, forward strand.
GTTTGCTAGAGTTTTCCAATGTCAAGTATCTTTTCCTTAGACCATGAGATCGTGTAACTCCCGGATACCGTAGGAGTGCTTTGGGTGTGCCAAACGTCACAACGTAACTGGGTGACTATAAAGGTATACTACGGGTTTCTCCGAAAGTGTCTGTTGGGTTGACACGGATCAAGACTGGGATTTGTCACTCCGTATGACGGAGAGGTATCACTGGGCCCACTTGGTAATGCACCATCATAATGAGCTCAAAGTGACCAAGTGTCTGGTCACGGGATCATGCATTAAGGTACGAGTAAAGTGACTTGCCGGTAACGAGATTGAACGAGGTATTGGGATACCGACGATCGAATCTTGGGCAAGTAGCATACCGATTGACAAAGGGAATTGTATACGGGATTGATTGAATCCTCGACATCGTGGTTCATCCGATGAGATCATCGAGGAGCATGTGGGAGCCAACATGGGTATCCAGATCCCGTTGTTGGTTATTGACCGGAGAGCGATCTCGGTCATGTCTACATGTCTCCCGAACCCGTAGGGTCTACACACTTAAGGTTCGGTGACGCTAGGGTTGTAGGGATATGTATATGCAGTAACCCTAATGTTGTTCGGAGTCCCGGATGAGATCCCGGACATCACGAGGAGTTCCGGAATGGTCCGAAGGTAAAGAATTATATATAGGAAATACTATTTCGGGCATCGGGACAAGTTTCGGGGTCACCGGTATTGTACCGGGACCACCGGAAGGGTCCCGGGTGGGGCCACCTGCCCCGGGGGGCCACATGGGCTGTAGGGGGTGCACCTTGGCCTATATGGGCCAAGGGCACCAGCCCCAAGAGGCCCATGCGCCTAGGGTTCAAGAAGGGAAGAGTCCCAAAGGGGGAAGGCACCTCCTAGGTGCCTTGGGGAGGAGGGATTCCTCCCCTTGGCTGCACCCCCCTAGGAGATTGGATCTCCTAGGGCCGGATCCCCCCCCCTTGGCCCTCCTATATATAGTGGGGAGAAGGAGGACTTCTTACCCGACACCTTTGGTGCCTCCCTCTCCCTCTCCAACACCTCCTCCTCCTCCATAGAGCTTGGCGAAGCCCTGCCGGAGTACTGCAGCTCCACCACCACCATGCCGTCGTGCTGCTGCTAGAGCCATCTTCCTCAACCTCTCCTTCCCCTTGCTGGATCAAGAAGGAGGAGACGTTACGCTGACCGTACGTGTGTTGAACGCGGAGGTGCCGTCCGTTCGGCGCTAGGATCTCCGGTGATTCGGATCACGTCGAGTACGAGTCCCTCATCCCTGTTCTTTGAACGCTTCCGCTCGTGATCTACGAGGTACGTAGATGCATCCAATCACTCGTTGCTAGATGAACTCATAGATGGATCTTGGTGAAATCGTAGGAAAATTTTTGTTTTCTGCAACGTTCCCCAATAGTGGCATCATGAGCTAGGTCCATGCGTAGTTCTCTTGCACGAGTAGAACACAATTTGTTGTGGGCGTTGATGTTGTCAACTTTCTTGCTGCTACTAGTCTTATCTTGCTTCAACGGTATTGTGGGATGAAGCGGCCCGGACCAACCTTACACGTACGCTTACGTGAGACCGGTTCGACCGACTAACATGCACTAGTTGCATAAGGTGGCTGGCAGGTGTCTGTCTCTCCCATTTTAGTTGGAGCGGATTCGATGAAAAGGGTCTTAATGAAGGGTAAATAGAAGTTGACAAATCACGTTGTGGCTTTCACGTAGGTAAGAAAACGTTCTTGCTAGAACCCTACTTCAGCCACGTAAAACCTGCAACAACAATTAGAGGACGTCTAACTTGTTTTTGCAGCAAGTGCTTTGTGATATGATATGGCCAAAGTTGTGATGAATGATGAATGATATATATGTGATGTATGAGATGTTCATGCTATTGTAATAGGAATCACGACTTGCATGTCGATGAGTATGACAACCGGCAGGAGCCATAGGAGTTGTCTTTATTTTTTGTATGACCTGCGTGTCATTGAGAAATGCCATGTAAATTACTTTACTTTATTGCTAAATGCGTTAGCCATAGTAGTAGAAGTAATAGTTGGCGAGCAACTTCATGGAGACACGATGATGGAGATCATGATGATGGAGATCATGGTGTCATGCCGGTGACAAGATGATCATGGAGCCCCAAGATGGAGATCAAAGGAGCTATGTGATATTGGCCATATCATGTCACTTTTATTATTTGATTGCATGTGATGTTTATCATATTTATGCATCTTGTTTACTTAGAACGACGGTAGTAAATAAGATGATCCCTCATAATAATTTCAAGAAAGTGTTCCCCCTAACTGTGCACCATTCCAACAGTTCGTTGTTTCGAAGCACCATGTGATGATCGGGTGTTAGATTCTAACGTTCACATACAACGGGTGTAGCCAGATTTACACATGCAAAGACTTAGGTTGACTTGACGAGCCTAGCATGTACAGACATGGCCTCGGAACACAGAAGACCGAAAGGTCGAGCATGAGTCGTATAGAAGATACGATCGACATGAAGATGATCACCGATGTTGACTACTCTGTCTCACGTGATGATCGGACACGGCCTAGTTAACTCGGATCATGTTATACTTAGATTACAGGAGGGATGTTTATCTAAGTGGGAGTTCATTTAATAATTTGATTAGATGAACTTAATTATCATGAACTTAGTCTAAAATTTTACAATATGTCTTGTAGATCAAATGGCCAACGTAGTCCTCAACTTCAACGCGTTCCTAGAGAAAACCAAGCTGAAAGACGATGGCAGCAACTACACGGACTGGGTCCGGAACCTGAGGATCATCCTCATAGCTACCAAGAAAGATTATGTCCTACAAGCACCGCTGGGTGACGCACCTGTTCTCCCTGCAGAACAATACGTTATGAACGCTTGGCAGGCACGTACCGATGACTACTCCCTCGTTCAGTGCGGCATGCTTTACAGCTTAGAGCCGGGGCTCCAAAAGCGTTTTGAGAGACACGGAGCATATGAGATGTTCGAAGAGCTGAAAATGGTTTTTCAAGCTCATGCCTGGGTCGAGAGATATCAAGTCTCCGACAAGTTCTTCAGCTGTAAGATGGAGGAAAACAGTTCTGTCAGTGAGCACATACTCACTATGTCTGGGTTGCATAACCGCTTGACTCAAGTGGGAGTTAATCTCCCGGATGACGCGGTCATTGACAGAATCCTTCAGTTGCTTCCACCGAGCTACAAGAGCTTTGTGATGAACTTCAATATGCAGGGGATGGAAAAGACCATTCCTGAAGTATTTGCAATGCTGAAATCAGCAGAGGTAGAAGTCAAAAAGGAACATCAAGTGTTGATGGTGAATAAAACCACTAAGTTTAAGAAGGGCAAGGGAAAGAAAGCTTTCAAGAAGGACGGCAAGGGATTTGCTGCACCCGGCAAGCAAGCTGCCGGGAAGAAGCCAAAGAATGGACCCAAGCCCGAGACTGAGTGCTTTTATTGCAAGGAGAGTAGTCACTGGAAGCGGAACTGCCCCAAATACTTAGCGGACAAGAAGGCCGGCAAAACGAAAGGTATATGTGATATACATGTAATTGATGTGTACCTTACCAGTACTCATAGTAGCTCCTGGGTATTTGATACCGGTGCGGTTGCTCACGTTTGTAACTCAAAACAAGAGTTGCGGAATAAGCGGAGACTGGCAAAGGACGAGGTGACGATGCGCGTCGGGAATGGTTCCAAGGTCAATGTGATCGCCGTCGGCACGCTACCTCTACATTTACCTTCGGGATTAGTTTTAAACCTTAATAATTGTTATTTAGTGCCAGCTTTGAGCATGAACATTGTATCAGGATCTCGTTTAATTCGAGATGGCTACTCATTTAAATCTGAGAATAATGGTTGTTCTATTTATATGAGATATATGTTTTATGGTCATGCTCCGATGGTGAATGGTTTATTCTTAATGAATCTCGAGCGTAATGCTACACATATTCATAGTGTGAATACCAAAAGATGTAAGATTGATAATGATAGTCCCACATACTTGTGGCACTGCCGCCTTGGTCACATAGGTGTCAAACGCATGAAGAAGCTCCATGCAGATGGACTTTTAGAGTCTCTTGATTACGAATCATTCGACATGTGCGAACCATGCCTCATGGGTAAAATGACCAAGACTCCATTCTCAGGAACAATGGAGCGAGCAACCAACTTATTGGAAATCATACATACTGATGTGTGCGGTCCAATGAGCGTTGAGGCTCGCGGTGGCTATCATTATGTTCTCACCCTCACTGATGACTTGAGTAGATATGGGTATGTCTACTTAATGAAACACAAGTCTGAGACCTTTGAAAAGTTCAAGGAATTTCAGAGTGAGGTTGAGAATCAACGTGACAGGAAAATCAAGTTCCTGCGATCAGATCGTGGAGGAGAATACTTGAGTCACGAGTTTGGCACACACTTAAGAAAATGTGGAATAGTTTCACAACTCATGCCACCTGGAACACCTCAGCTTAATGGTGTGTCCGAGTGTCGTAATCGCACTCTATTAGATATGGTGCGATCTATGATGTCTCTTGCCGATTTACCGCTATCTTTTTGGGGGTATGCTTTAGAGACTGCCGCATTCACTTTAAATAGAGCTCCGTCGAAATCCGTTGAGACGACACCGTATGAATTATGGTTTGGGAAGAAACCTAAGCTGTTGTTTCTGAAAGTTTGGGGATGCGATGCTTATGTCAAGAAACTTCAACCTGAGAAGCTCGAACCCAAGTCGGAAAAATGCGTCTTCATAGGATACCCTAAAGAAACTATTGGGTATACCTTCTACCTCAGATCCGAAGGCATGATCTTTGTTGCCAAGAATGGGTCCTTTCTAGAGAAAGAGTTTCTCTCGAAAGAAGTAAGTGGGAGGAAAGTAGAACTTGATGAAGTATTACCTCTTGAACCGGAAAATGGCACAACTCAAGAAAACGTTCCTGAGGTGCCTGCACCGACAAGAGAGGAAGTTAATGATGATGATCAAGATACTTCTGATCAAGCTCCTACTGAAATTCGAAGGTCCACAAGGACACGTTCCGCACCAGAGTGGTACGGCAACCCTGTCTTGGAAATCATGTTGTTAGACAACGGTGAACCTTCGAACTATGAAGAAGCGATGGCGGGCCCGGATTCCGACAAATGGCTAGAAGCCATGAAATCTGAGATAGGATCCATGTATGAAAATGAAGTATGGACTTTGACTGACTTGCCCATTGAGCGGCGAGCCATAGAGAATAAATGGATCTTTAAGAAGAAGACAGACGCGGATGGTAATGTGACCATCTATAAAGCTCGGCTTGTCGCTAAGGGTTATCGACAAGTTCAAGGGGTTGACTACGATGAGACTTTCTCACCGGTAGCGAAGCTGAAGTCCGTCCGAATCATGTTAGCAATTGCCGCATTTTATGATTATGAAATATGGAAAATGGACGTCAAAACGGCATTCCTTAATGGTTTCCTTAAGGAAGAATTGTATATGATGCAGCCGGAAGGTTTTGTCGATCCTAAGAATGCTGACAAGGTGTGCAAGCTCCAACGCTCGATTTATGGGCTGGTGCAAGCGTCTCGGAGTTGGAACATTCGCTTTGATGAGATGATCAAAGCGTTTGGGTTTACGCAGACTTATGGAGAAGCCTGTGTTTACAAGAAAGTGAGTGGGAGCTCTGTAGCATTTCTCATATTATATGTAGATGACATAATTTTGATGGGAAATGATATAGAACTCTTGGACAGCATTAAGGCCTACTTGAATAAAAGTTTTTCAATGAAGGACCTTGGAGAAGCTGCTTATATATTAGGCATCAAGATCTATAGAGATAGATCAAGATGCCTCATAGGTCTTTCACAAAGCACATACCTTGATAAGATATTGAAGAAGTTCAATATGGATCAGTCTAAGAAGGGGTTCTTGCCTGTGTTGCAAGGTGTGAAATTGAGCTCAGCTCAATGTTCGACCACGGCAGAAGATATAGAAGAGATGAGTGTCATCCCCTATGCCTCAGCCATAGGTTCTATTATGTATGCCATGTTGTGTACCAGACCTGATGTAAACCTTGCCGTAAGTTTGGTAGGTAGGTACCAAAGTAATCTCGGCAAGGAACACTGGATAGCGGTCAAGAATATCCTGAAGTACCTGAAAAGGACTAAGGAAATGTTTCTCGTTTATGGAGGTGACGAAGAGCTCGTCGTAAAAGGTTACATCAACGCTAGCTTCGACACAGATCTGGATGACTCTAAGTCACAAACCGGATACGTGTATATTTTGAATGGTGGGGCAGTGAGCTGGTGCAGTTGCAAGCAGAGCGTCGTGGCGGGATCTACATGTGAAGCGGAGTACATGGCAGCCTCGGAGGCAGCACATGAAGAAATTTGTGTGAAGGAGTTCATCACCAACCTAGGAGTCATACCCAATGCGTCTGGGCCAATCAAACTCTTCTGTCACAACACTGGAGCGATTGCACTTGCCAAGGAGCCCAGGTTTCACAAGAAGACGAGGCACATCAAGCGTCGCTTCAACTCCATTCGTGAAAATGTTAAAGATGGAGACATAGATATTTGTAAAGTACATACGGACCTAAATGTAGCAGATCCGTTGACTAAACCTCTCCCTAGAGCAAAACATGATCAACACCAGAATTCCATGGGTGTTCGATTCATCACAATGTAACTAGATTATTGACTCTAGTGCAAGTGGAAGACTGTTGGAAATATGCCCTAGAGGCAATAATAAAAGCATTATTATTATATTTCCTTGTTCATGATAATTGTCTTTATTCATGCTATAATTGTGTTATCCAGAAATCGTAATACATGTGTGAATAATAGACACCAACATGTCCCTAGTAATCCTCTAGTTGACTAGCTCGTTGATCAACAGATAGTCATGGTTTCCTGACTATGGACATTGTATGTCATTGATAACGGGATCACATCATTAGGAGAATGATGTGATGGACAAGACCCAATCCTACACATAGCATAAGATAGTATAGTTCGTTTGCTAGAGTTTTCCAATGTCAAGTATCTTTTCCTTAGACCATGAGATCGTGTAACTCCCGGATACTGTAGGAGTGCTTTGGGTGTGCCAAACGTCACAACGTAACTGGGTGACTATAAAGGTATACTACGGGTTTCTCCGAAAGTGTCTGTTGGGTTGACACGGATCAAGACTGGCATTTGTCACTCCGTATGACGGAGAGGTATCACTGGGCCCACTCGGTAATGCATCATCATAATGAGCTCAAAGTGTCTGGTCATGGGATCATGCATTACGGTACGAGTAAAGTGACTTGCCGGTAACGAGATTGAACGAGGTATTGGGATACCGACAATCGAATCTCGGGCAAGTAGCATACCGATTGACAAAGGGAATTGTATACGGGATTGATTGAATCCTCGACATCGTGGTTCATCCGATGAGATCATCGAGGAGCATGTGGGATCCAACATGGGTATCCAGATCCCGCTGTTGGTTATTGACCGGAGAGCGATCTCGGTCATGTCTACATGTCTCCCGAACCCGTAGGGTCTACACACTTAAGGTTCGGTGACGCTAGGGTTGTAGGGATATGTATATGCAGTAACCCGAATGTTGTTCGGAGTCCCGGATGAGATCCTGGACATCACGAGGAGTTCCGGAATGGTCTGGAGGTAAAGAATTATATATAGGAAGTACTATTTCGGGCATCGGGACAACTTTCAGGGTCACCAGTATTGTACCGGGACCACCGGAAGGGTCCCGGGGGTCCACCGGGTGGGGCCACCTGCCCCGGGGGCCACATGGGCTGTAGGGGGTGCGCCTTGGCCTATATGGGCCAAGGGCACCAGCCCCAAGAGGCCCATGCACCTAGGGTTCAAGAAGGGAAGAGTCCCCAAGGGGGAAGGCACCTCCTAGGTGCCTTGGGGAGGAGGGATTCCTCCCCTTGGCCGCACCCCCCTAGGAGATTGGATCTCCTAGGGCTGGCGCCCCCCCCCCTTGGCCCTCCTATATATAGTGGGGAGAAGGAGGACTTCTTACCCCACGCCTTTGGTGCCTCCCTCTCCCTCTCCAACACATCCTCCTCCTCCATAGAGCTTGGCGAAGCCCTGCCGGAGTACTGCAGCTCCACCACCACCACGCCGTCATGCTGCTGCTGGAGCCATCTTCCTCAACCTCTCCTTCCGCTTGCTAGATCAAGAAGGAGGAGACGTTACGCTGACCGTACGTGTGTTGAACGCAGAGGTGCCGTCCGTTCGGCGCTAGGATCTCCGGTGATTCGGATCACGTCGAGTACGACTCCCTCATCCCCGTTCTTTGAACGCTTTCGCTCGTGATCTACGAGGTACGTAGATGCATCCAATCACTCATTGCTAGATGAACTCATAGATGGATCTTGGTGAAATCGTAGGAAAATTTTTGTTTTCTGCAACGTTCCCCAACACCCTTGACCCCCTTCTCCATTTGTGAGATAGCCATCAGAACGTACCTACACTTCCATCATCTATTTTCTGAGAGAGAGCCACCTACTCATGTGTTGAGATCAAGAGATTCCATTCCAACTTTTGAACCTTGATTTCTAGCCTTCCCCAAGTTGCTTTCCACTCAAATCCCCCTTCCACCATAGCCAAATCTGTGTGAGAGAGTTGGGTGTTGGGGAGACTATCATTTGAAGCACAAGAGCAAGGAGCTCATCACCTACAAACCATCTATTACCTTTTGGAGAGTGATGTCTCCTAGATTGGTTAGGTGTCGCTTGGGAGCCTCCGTTGTGATGTGAAGTTGAACCAAGAAGTTTGTAAGGGCAAGGAGATCGCCTACTTAGTGAAAATCTACCTGAGTGAGGAAAGTCCTTTGTGGGCGATGGCCATGATGGGATAGACAAGGTTGCTTCTTCGTAGACCCTTCATGGGTGGAGCCCTCCGTGGACTCTCGCAGCTGTTACCCATCATGGGTTGAAGTCTCCATCAATGTGGACGTATGATAGCACCACCTATTTGAACCACGCCAAAAATCTCCGTGTCTCCATTACGTTTGCCTTCTCCAAACCCTTCCCTTTACCTTCACGTGTAGTGTTATACTTTCCGCTGCTATACTCTCAGAATTGCATGTGTAGGTTGATTGCTTGACTTGTGCTAATTGCTAAAATTTGCCCACAACTAAAATTGAGAAAAGATAGATTTTTATTTGGTCAAGTAGTCTAATCACCCCCCCCCCCTCTAGACATACATTCGATCCTACAGCCGCCATCGATGCGTCATTGTCTCTGCCGTGCCGCCAACGCCTCGCCGTCAAGGAGGAGCTGCCGCCCGCGATTAAGAAGGCGTGGGCGGCCTCCACCACTACCACGGTAGTCCCTCGGGCTCGAGGGCCGTCGTGTCTGAGGTGAAGCGCGCGGCTAAGCAGCAGGAGTGGTATGACCCGCATAATGCCAGTCGTCGCTCCGCATTCGCCAAGAGTGACGTCGCGCTGGATTGGGTCCACAATGACCCAGACCTCACCGCCGTGTGGGTGCTTGACCGCTCCGTGACCACCATGGAGATGGCCGCCAGGCGTCGCCGCCGCCTTGACGGCGAGCTCGCCAAGATTGGCGAGAAGTGGTCGCTTAGCGACTACTCCGCCAATGCCGACCGCAGCAAGGCCACCGCCAGAGATCCGAACGCCACGTCGGCACTGGCCGCGGCGGCACTCTGCACGATGTAGTAGGAGGCGGAGTGGCTCCTCCGTGAGCGACAGGCCACCGCCGGACAAGGCTGTCGCGGCCCTCCGGTGCCGTATCATCGCCGGAGGGACCATGACGACGACATCACTCACAGAGATGGCAGTGCAACAGGGCAGGGGACCCACACGTATGAAGTGGTCGTCTGGTATAGGGTTTAGGTTTTTTCTAGTTTTTTAGTTAAAACGATCGAATTATCGACCTTTTTATGTAAATTATATCCAAACTTGAATGAATTCCGTTTGATTTGATCAAATCTCGTGAGATTGGTTCGAATTGTTGGCTGGATGTGCACGGCTAGCGTTGGATGGCATCCTTCCATATCCGTGTACGTGGACAAATCCCCCTCTTCGCAGACGGATGTAGGAGGAATTTTACGAGTTGTCGTTGAAGATGCCCTAAGCGTCCACCACGAGCTCCCATGGTGCGGGGGAGGTGAGAGCATCTCCATCCGTTGGCCCCCCAGGGGGCTTGAAAAATTGCCGCCTGGGGGCGAGCCGGTGCTAAAATCAGCATGGGGGTGATTTGGTTCCCAGCCGCCGATATCGACCCAATTTGGGCGCAAATTTGCCCGCTTTTCAGCCCACTTTTGGCGCAAAATCGGCCCGCTATCGGCGCAAATCAGCCCATATTCGCTGTGCATAGGCACAAATATAAAAGAAGTCATTTTTATCACATAGTTCATCATAGAAAATCAATAGATATCAAATAGTTCAACAAATAAAAACTCATATTTCATCACACGTTGAGCTAGCTGTTGCCCTTGAGCCTCCATAGGTGCTCCACCAGATCCTACTGCAATTGCTGATGCACCTGTGGGTCTTGAATCTCCTGACGCATATTACGGAAGGTAGTCTAGGTTGCTGGTAGTTGGTGATCAACTTGGGCAAGAGGACCCTACATGTAATATGGTTCAATGTCAAACACTGGCTCTTCATGCTCGCTCTCAATGATCATGTTGTGCAAGATGACACAGCAACTCATGATCTCCCACATTTGATCTTTCGACCAGGCCTGAGCGGGGTGCCGGACAACAGTAAATTGAGATTGGAGCACACCAAATGCTCGCTCGACATCCTTCCTGCAAGCCTCCTGAATCTTCGCAAAGTGTCAGTTCTTGCCTCATGGCACAGAGTTTGAGATAGTCTTCACAAATGTACACCATCTTGGATAGATGACATCTGCTAGGTAGTATCCCTTGTTGTAGTGCCGCCCATTGACCTCAAAGTTCACCGGAGGAGAATGACCTTCAACAAGCTTGGCAAAGATAGGGGAGCAATGCAGCATGTTGATGTCATTGTGAGTTCCTGGCATACCAAAGAAGGAGTGCCAAATCTAGAGGTCATGTGAGGCCACTGCCTCAAGTACCACACTGCAACCGCCTTTGTACATCCCTTGCCAAGCAAATGGATAGTTTTTCCATTTACAATGCGTGTAGTCGATGCTTCCAAGCATCGCAGGAAATCTTCTTGCTACATTCTGTGCTAAGATCTGAGCAGTGTCTTCAGCATTGGGTGATCGCAAATATTGCGGTCCAAACACTACCACCACTACACTACAGAACTTGTAGAAACACTCAATTGTCGTGGAGTCGGCCATGCGCCCATAGTCGTCGAGTAAATCAGGAGCTCCGTATGCAAGAATCCTCATAGCTGTCGTGCACTTCTGGATTGAGGTGAATCCAAGTTTGCCAGTGCAATCCTTCTTGCACTTGAAGTAGCTGTCAAACTCCCAGATGGAATTCACAATCCTGAGGAAAAGATTTCGGCCCATCCGATAAGAGCGCTGGAACACTTTATCATCGTGCAGTGGAGCGTCGGCGAAGTAGTCGGAATAGACCATGCAATAGCCATCAAGTCGATGCTGGTTCTTTGCTTTCAGTCGCCCAGGTGCCGAGCCACCTCGCCACGACTTTGCATTGCTCGCGAGCAGGCCGGCGAGGACCATGAGATGTTCTTCATCCTGAACATCGGCATTGGCTTCCTCCTCCAGAAGTGCTGCAAGCTCCTGCTCATCGTCCGAGTCCATCACCGAGCAGACAAATCACCGAACACCTAGCGGGCATGGTGGGCGCACAGCCACCGGTATCCCACCCTGCGCGGGCCGATCGCCAGAAAACTCACCCATGAAGGTGGTGGAGAGGTTGCCGCGGCGAAACCTTCTCTCTTTTCTAGCGGGGAATGGCCTATCTAGCGGTGGTGGGCAGTGGGCGGCGTCGGGATCAGCAGGGTGGCGGTAGGGTGCGCGGGGGTGGCGGGCGAATCTGGACGATTGTCTTGACTTTTTGCCTGACAGTGTGGCCCAGACGTGGTTTTCCCTTCCGCTGGAGCCCCCGAGTGCGCTGGGTTCGGCCCGGGATCGTCGGGCCCATAAACGGGCCGAGCCGGCGGATTTCAGCATCTTGGGGGCGCGACTGGGGGTTTTTTCGGCACCGGCACGAAAAAAGTCGCCCTGGGGGGCCTGTTGGGGACGCGGCTGGAGATGCTCTTAGCTCCTAGCTTTGTTGTTTCGCCGGGTCGGCCCTGCTACTGGGGCCATTAGTTTCATTACTGGCTTGCACAGTTTGACTCTACTGGAGTGCTAGGACTGTATCTTCTTAAAAAAATGCTGGAACTGTACTAAAAATTTATAATTATATAACATTCTGAATAGCTATCTCTCCTCCTCAACATCGCTATAACTACATGTGTGACAAATAAAAAATATTATTCTTAAAAGATAATAATAATAATAATATCGTCATCATGGACCGGCTCCTTGCCACAAGTTTCAGGTATTACGCTCCCTATTATTTGCAATGCGCTTAGAATATAATTAGCCAACATGAAGTAGAGCTCCTATTTGCTGCTGGGCAAACACGTGTGTGCGCGTCCATCAGCCGACCCGGACTGGTGTTCAGCTTGTCTTCGAAAGTCATTCTTATTTAACAGATCCTGTAATTTTTAATTAGTTTTATAAAATAGAAAAAATATATTGGTGAAAATGGGAAAAAGTTCATGTTTATACATATGATATTGAAAAAAAAAGCATGTTGCATATTTAAAAAATCATATATGTAAAAAGTCATATTTTTGTATTTAAACACTAGTAGAAAAGGGGGCAACGGTCCAGGTCGGGTTAGCCCATTAGTCCCGGTTCAGTCCAGAACCGGGACCAATGGGGGCATTGGACCCGGTTCATGAGCCCAGGGGGCCGGCTGGGCCATGTGGGCCATTGGCCCCGGTTCGTCTGGACCTTTTGGTCCTGGTTGGTGGGATGAACTAGGACCAATGGGCCTCGCTCCTGGCCCACAACCATTGGTCCCGGTTGGTGGCTTGAACCGGGACCAAAGGCTCCCCTTTAGTCCCGGTTCATGCCACCAACCGGGACCAATGAGGTGCCTATATATACCCCCTCGCGTAAGAGCAGAGCACACTGCTCTGTTTTTTTCTGGCCGAGGGGGAGAGGGCTTGGTGGTGCTCTAACTCACCTCCTATGCACACAAGGTGTTCAATGGAATGCTCGAGCCACACTACTTAAGCTTTCTCCTCTCCAAGCTCGACCTCCAAGCTCCATTTTCCTCAATATTTGTCTAGGTTTAGCGGTCCGTGACGCCCCGTCCCCGTCTTCACCGTCGTCGATCACCCGCGCCGAGCTCATCGTCGGCACCACCGTGGTGAGCCTCTTGTTCTTATCTTCTTTCTGAAAGGAAAAAATATTCTTACTTGTATGTATACATAGATACTTGTATTATTTTCTTACTTTTATTATTGCATCTTATATAGTGCGATGGTTTTGGTATCCGCCCCCGTCGGCCCTCGTCCTGTCTATGATTCGGATGTGGTATATATATTATCTTTATAACTATTGGTTCATTTATTGTTTATAAAAATTATGCCGACCAACGTGACATAGATTTTATTTATGTAGGATGTATGTGAATCGGAAATTCCAACCGACCCTATTGTCGAGAGGTTAAATTTAGTTGAAGAAGAAAACAATTTGTTGAAGGAAAAATAAAAAAATTGAGGAGGAGAAGATGATATTGGAGTGCATGTTGCGGATGTCGTCGATGATCACAAGATCAAGATGGCTGCAATGCGCTTGAAGATTAGAAAGATTAGAAAATATGCCATTCATACCGAGGCTTGGTATCATTATGTCGTTGGGTCAATTGTTACCATGGCTGCGATTATGATCGCATTTGTTTTCGCGTTGAAATGTTTTACATAGTTTCAATGTATGGTTTAATTAATTAGATGCTCTGGAGAGCTATATGTTGTTAGATGAGAACTATGTATGTACTTTGGTTTTAATGTGATGATGAACTTCTATTAATTTGGACACTTAATTATATATAATGCACGCAGATGAACCGGCAATGGATGTACGGTGACAGACACACCTCCGAGTACATTAAGGGCGTGCATGAGTTTCTCGATGCGGCTGCAAACAAGCAGAATGGTTTTATGTGTTGTCCATGCACTGAATGTGGGAATACGAGGTCTTACTCTAACCGGAAAATCCTTCACTCCCACCTGCTTTACAAGGGTTTCATGCCACACTATAATGCTTGGACGAGGCACAGAGAAATAGGGGTTATGATGGAAGACGACGAAGAAGAAGAGTACGATGACAACTATGTGCCCCCTGAATACGGTGATGCTGCAATGGGGGGAGCTGGTGAAGATCAAGAGGAACCAGACGATGTGCCCAATGATGCTGCAACGGGTGAAGCTGCTGAAGATCAAGAGGAACCAGACGATGTGCCCGATGATGATGATCCCCGCCGGGTCATTGTCGATGCAAGGACGCAATGCGAAAGTCAAAAGGAGAAGCTGAAGTTCGATCGCATGTTAGAGGATCACAAAAAAGGGTTGTACCCCAATTGCGAAGATGGCAACACAAAGCTCGGTACCGTACTGGAATTGCTGCAGTGGAAGGCAGAGAATGCTGTGGCTGACAAAGGATTTGAGAAGCTACTGAAAATATTGAAGAAGAAGCTTCCAGAGGATAATGAATTGCCCGACAGTACATACGCAGCAAAGAAGGTTGTATTCCCTCTAGGATTGGAGGTGGAGAAGATACATGCATGCCCTAATGACTGCATCCTCTACCACGGTGCATACAAGGATCTGAACGCATGCCCGGTATGCGGTGCATTGCGGTATAAGGTCAGACGAGATGACCCTGATGATGTTGACGGCGAGCCCCCCAGGAAGAGGGTTCCTGCGAAGGTGATGTGGTATGCTCCTATAATACCACAATTGAAACATCTGTTCAGAAACGAAGAGCATGCCAAGTTGATGCGATGGCACAGTGAGGACCGTAAGAAAGACAGGAAGTTGAGAGCACCCGCTGACGGGTCGCAGTGGAGAAAAATCGAGAGAAAGTACAGGGATGAGTTTGCAAAGGACCCAAGGAACGTATGGTTTGCTTTAAGCGCGGATGGCATTAATCCTTTCGGGGAGCAGAGCAGCAATCACAGCACCTGGCCCATGACTCTATGTATGTATAACCTTCCTCCTTGGATGTGCATGAAGCGGAAGTTCATTATGATGCCAGTTCTCATCCAAGGACCTAAGCAACCCGGCAACGACATTGATGTGTACCTAAGGCCATTAGTTGAAGAACTTTTACAGTTGTGGAATGGAAATGGTGTACGTACGTGGGATGAGCACATACAGGAGGAATTTAACCTAAAGGCGTTGTTGTTTGTGACCATCAACGATTGGCCCACTCTCAGTAACCTTTCAGGACAGACAAACAAAGGATACCACGCATGCACGCACTGTTTATATGACACTGAAAGTATATACCTGGACAAATGCAGAAAGAATGTGTACCTAGGCCATCGTCGATTTCTTCCGACCAACCATCAATGTCGAAAGAAAGCCAAGCATTTCAAAGGCGAGGCAGATCACCGGAAGAAGCCCGCCATGCGTACCAGTAATCACGTACTTGCTATGGTCAATGATTTACATGTAATCTTTGGAAAGGATCCCGGCGGACTATCTGTTCTGAATGACACTGAGGGACACGCACCCATGTGGAAGAAGAAATCTATATTTTGGGACCTACCCTACTGGAAAGACCTAGAGGTCCGCTCTTCAATCGACGTGATGCACATGACGAAGAACCTTTGCGTGAACCTGCTAGGCTTCTTGGGTGTGTATGGGAAGACAAAAGATACACCTGAGGCACGGGAGGACCTGCAACGTTTGCACGAAAAAGACGGCATGCCTCCGAAGCAGTATAAAGGTCCTTCCAGCTATGCTCTTACGAAAGAAGAGAAAGAAATCTTCTTTGAATGCCTGCTCAGTATGAAGGTCACGACTGGCTTCTCGTCGAATATAAAGGGAATAATAAATATGCCAGAGAAAAAGTTTCAGAACCTAAAGTCTCATGACTTCCACGTGATTATGATGCAACTGCTTCCGGTTGCATTGAGGGGGCTTCTACCGGAAAACGTCCGATTAGCCATTGTGAAGCTATGTGCATTCCTCAATGCAATCTCTCAGAGGGTGATCGATCCAGAAATCGTACCAAGGCTAAGGAGTGATGTGGCGCAATGTCTTGTCAGTTTCGAGCTGGTGTTCCCACCATCCTTCTTCAATATCATGACGCACATCCTAGTTCATCTAGTCGACGAGATTGTCATCCTGGGGCCCGTATTTCTACACAATATGTTCCCCTTTGAGAGGTTTGTGGGAGCCCTAAAGAAATATGTCCGTAACCGCGCTAGGCCAGAAGGAAGCATCTCCATGGGGCATCAAACAGAGGATGTCATCGGGTTTTGTGTTGACTTCATTCCTGGCCTTAAGAATATAGGTCTCCCTAAATCGCGGTATGAGGGGAGACTGACTGGAAAAGGCACTCTTGGAAGTGACTCAATAATATGCAGGGACGGATATTCTTGGTCTCAAGCACACCACACAGTTCTACAGAACTCTACCTTGGTGACCCCGTATGTCGATGAACACAAGAACAGTCTGCGCTCCAAACACCCGAAGCAATGCGACGACTGGATTACATGTGAACACATCAGGACTTTCAGCAGTTGGTTGGAAACACGTCTCAGAGGTGACAACACTGTTTGTGATGAGCTGTACTTGTTGTCCAGGGGACTATCTTTGACTGTATTGACTTACAAAGGATACAAGATAAATGGGAATACATTTTACACGATCGCCCAAGATCAAAAGAGCACCAACCAAAATAGCGGTGTCCGCTTTGATGCAGCAACCGAGAGCGGAAAGGACACATATTATGGTTACATAGTGGACATATGGGAACTTGACTACGGACATGATTTTAAGGTCCCTTTGTTTAAGTGCAAATGGGTCAATATGTCAGGAGGCGGGGTACAGGTAGACCCATAGTACGGAATGACAACAGTGGATCTGAAAAATCTTGGGTACACTGACGAACCGTTCGTCCTAGCCAATGATGTGGCACAGGTTATCTATGTGAAGGACATGTCTACCAAACCGAGAAAAAGAAAAGATAAGGAAGCGAATACATCATACGATGAGCCAAAGCGCTACATAGTTCTTTCATGAAAAAGGACATCCTGAGAGTGGAGGGCAAGACAGACATGTCTGAAGAGTATGAAAAGTTTCATGAAATTCCTCCCTTCAATGTCAAGGCTGACCCAAGCATCCTGATAAATGATGAAGATTATCCATGGTTACGGCGCAATAAGCAAATGACACAAGCGAACAAAAAGTGAAGACTTTCTCCCGCAACTATTATGATGATACCATGCCAACTTTGTAACACACGAGTATGCTATGCCAACTTTTTCACAGTTCATTTGAAAACTATGAATTTAGGTCGAATTTTCTCTATAGGTGCAACTATGTTCATTTTTTTTAGTAAAGTTAACCACAAACTTGTGATTCACACAAATTTCAAAGAATTCAAATTTTACCTATTCAAATTTGAAAACTAATGGCACTAACAGAAAGTTTATAATTTTTCTAAAACTAATGGCACTAACAGAAAGTTTATAATTTTGCTGACCTAAAAGCAAAAAGAATTCAAAAATAAAGCAAAAAACAAAAGAAAATAAATAATACAGAAAATAAAAATAAAAAAATTGGAAAAAAATAGCAACAATAAGTATTTTGTTGTAAGTAGAAACAAAATAAAATAAATAAAGCAACAAAGAAAACTAAAAAACTAAAAAAGTGTTTTCAAATTTGAAAACTAATGACACTAACAAAAAGTTTATAATTTTTCTAAAACTAAAAGCAAAAAGAATTAAAAAATAAAGCAAAAAACAAAAGAAAATAAATAATGCAGAAAACAAAACAAAAAAACTTGAAAAAAATAGGCACTAAAAGCAAAAAAAACTAAAAAAGTGTTTTCAAATTTGAAAACTAATGGCACTAATAGAAAGTTAATAGTTTTTGTGACCTAAAAGAAAAAGAAATCACTAAAAAACTATAAGTATTTTGTTCTAAGTAGAAATGAAAAAATAAATAGCAAAAAAGAAAAAAATGCCTATAATATTTGTTATGACTAACTAAAATTATCAAATTGAGTATAATGATAAAACACAATAATATTAAATAGCAGGAAAAAGAATGACTCAAAAATCAATTTTTATAGTAAAGTTATTCATAAACTAGTGATTCACACAAATTTTAAAAAATTCAAATTTAAACTATTCAAATTTTAAAACTAATGGAACTAACAGAAAGTTTATAATTTTTGTGACCTAAAAGAAAAAAATCACTAAAAACTATAACTATTTAGTTCTAAGTAGAAATGAAAAAATAAATAGCAAAAAAATGCCACCTACTGGGCCACCACGGCCTGCATACAACTAGAAACCCATCCATGGGCCAGGATTCAGGCCCGCAGAAGGCCCAGCAGGCCCACAGGCATAGCAGTGCGAGATTAGGCCTGGAGGCCTGCAATTCAGAGGAGTTCAATGAAGATGGAGAGGCAGGGCTTATAAACAGGTCATGCCGCTCCTCTGCTAGCGAGGTGGGACTAAACATCCCACCGCACCGCGGCTTTGGCAGGCGCAGACCATTGGTCCTGGTTGGTGCCACCAACCGGGACTAAAGGGGGAATTGGTCCCGGTTTGAGCCACGAACCGGGACCAATGCTCGGTCTATATATACAACACTTGTGAAAATTTTGGTTCAGTTCTTCGATCCCGCCCCGACGATGCCGCCAGGCTGCCCCTCTGCGCCTCGCCGTCGCCGCCGTTGCCCCTGCCCCGCCCCCGAGCCCACGCCGTCTGCCGCCCACACCGTTGCCGTCCGCCGCCCCCGAGCGTGCCCTGCCGCACCCCCTGCGCCCCCGAGCCCGTCT
>NC_041382.1:734121673-734122274 GCF_002162155.2 Triticum dicoccoides
ATCATCCCCCCTTCCTTCCTTCCCCCCTGCTCCTTTGCAAAATATAGCTCCTTTGCAAAATATATGTATGTATGTATGTATGAGTTGGGGAGAAAGTTTATAATTTTTGTTCATATATACTGTAGATGTATGTATAATGAATTTTGATATTTTTTTGTTCATATATAATGTAGATGTCTATGTATGTATGGAATGCTATCGATGGATGTACGTATATAGAACATTCGTAGAAAATATGACGAATCCGATATGACCAATGTCCCCCTCCGGTTCAGTCGGGAACACTAACTCTCTCAAAGAAAACAATGTTATCGGGGTCGAGGGTCGTCGAACATGAGAGGAAGAAGAGGATAAAAAACTTCTCCTCTATTCTTTCTTCTCCTCTTTTTTTTCTTCTTCTTCCTCTTTTTTTTATCGGGAACGAGGGTCGTCGAGGGTCGCCGAGCGGTAGAGGAAGAAGAGGATAAAAAAAGAAGAGGAAGAAAAAAAAGAGGAGTTCTTCTCCTCTATTCTTTCTCCTCTATTCTTTCTCCTCTATTCTTTCTTCTCCTCTCTTTTTTTCTTCTTCTTCCTCTTTTTTTTATCAGGAACGAGGGTCACC
>NC_041382.1:734122768-734141993 GCF_002162155.2 Triticum dicoccoides
AAATAGCAAGTATCATCGGTGTGAGATACATGTGGCCGTCGGTGTCGGACACTACATCCACATCCCACAAGTGACACGGGCTTCGACGCCCATGTCACTTGTGGGACGTGGATGTAGTGTCCGACACCGACGGACACATATATCTCACACCCACGATACTTGCTATTTAGGGTTTCCTCTACCACTCGGCGACCCTGACCCTCGACGACCCTCGTTCCCGATAAAAAAAGAGGAAGAAGAAGAAAAAAAGAGGAGAAGAAAGAATAGAGGAGATCTTCTCCTTTATTCTTTCTTCTCCTCTTTTTTTTCTTCCTCTTCTTTTTTTATCCTTGAAGCGTTGTCGAGGCCACCCCAAACCCTAGAGAAGCAGCATCGAGGCCACTAATTAATATTAGTTTACGTTTGCCACTAATATATCCATCTTTCATGTTTGAATAATAATTGCCATGTTGTAAATATTTGTAGAAACTATGGACACCGCCAGAGACGAAGTACAAGAAGAGTTGTTGGGGGACATAATCGCACGAGGAAGTGATGCCGTCTGCTCGTTGTTTCTCAACGACACCGATGGTCTGGAAGCAGCTGGCTATGATTATGATGGCTCCGGTGACCTAATGCCGGTGCAAGAAGGAGACCATGAGGACGGCTCCGGTGACCCAATGCCAGTGCAAGAAGGAGACCGTGATGACGTCTCCGTTGACCGAACCGAGTCCGTCCAGGTATATATATTAGTTAAGCTTGTGCTGACTAGCTAATTGATGCATTCATTGTTTTGGTATGTACACATATTAATTAAGTCTTTGTTCTTTTTTCTAGCCCTCCGGATCGAGCACAACTTCGGTAAAGAGACGAGGCCCGAAGAGAAAGTTGAGCTCGGATGAAAGGTTTGAGATCATAGCAATCGCGCCCGACGGCCAACCGATTGAACCCCCCGGACAAAGAGCGCATTTGTTGCTCAGTGCGGGGTTCTGGTTAGGGACAAGATCACGATCAGCATCTAGCAATGGTTAAAGCCGGCTACAGAAGACCCTGAGGTGTCTTATGTCAATGATATGCAGAAAAATGATCTTTGGACTGAGCTGAAGTAAAATTTCACCATACCGGCAGAGGATGATCCGGAGAAGCCAGTTAAAGAGCAATTAATCAAGTCTTTTGCTCTTAAGAGGATGGCAGAACTATTCAGGAGGTGGAAGAAAGAGCTAAATAAGTTTGTCGAGAACAAAGAGACACCAGAATTCAAGGGCAAATATGAGAAGATCAGAGATCATTGGCCCGCATTTGTGGCCCACAAGACATCGGAAAAGAGTAAGAAGATGTCGGCGACAAACAAGCAAAATGTTGCGAAGAAGAAGCATCACCATCGCACGGGGTCAGGTGGCTACCTCGTAGCCCGGCCTAAGTGGGCCAAGACTGAGAATGATCTGGTTGATAAAGGGATCGAACCAGAGACAATTAACTGGCCAGACCGTTGCCGGACTTGGTTCTTCGGGGCTCGCGGAAAGTTGGACCCTGTATTAGGGAAGTGCATTTGGACGGACGAGCAAATGGAAATACCAGTCAAGAGGCTTAAGCACTATATCAAAGCAGCGCAGCAAGGGACGTTCGTTCCAGACAGAGAGAACGACGAGCTCACAATGGCCCTCGGGAATCTTGAGCACCCTGGACGGACACGAGGCACGCCAGGCTCCATTCCATGGAAGGATGGGTTTCCGGACGCAGGCGGTTACAAATTCCACGAGAGGAGGAAGAAAGTGGAGCAGACCCAACTGTAGGCGCTGCACGCTAGGGTACAAGCTATAGAGGAACGAGAAGCAAATCGCAGCAAACGAACTGCCGAAGCTTCCCCCGAAGCTACCCCGCCATCTCAGCGGAGAAGCAGCGTGGCTTCCACCGAGCTGCTTCAGCCGGAGTATGTCTTGACGGCTCCTGCCAGCTATCCTGTGGATGCTATCACGGAGTCTCAAAATTGCCACCTATGATGCAATGGATTAATATGAAGGTCAAGGCGGCTGTTGGCTCTGTTTTTCCTACTGAACCCGGCGCAACTTTTCACTGCCGACCGATTCCAGAAGGATATGCTAGGGTGATGGTGGATGAAATAACGGAGGGATTTGAGGACCTCCAGCTTGACCACCCTACCGGGGAAGGGGAGACTCGGCTGGGTTCTGCTCTGAAGACTCCATGCCTATGGCGGAAGGAGCTCATCAACCTTCCGAACTGGACGCCTCCGCCTCCTCCTCCTCCTCCGGCGAGTCAGGGCACTCCGCCTCCTCCACCGCCTCCTCCGGCGAGTGACAATCAGGGCACTCGGCCGGCTCCTTCTCCGGCGCGTGGCGGCACTCCGCCTCCTTCTCCGCCAGCACCGGCGCGCCCGAGCAGCTAGCCTCCTCCTTCTCCGCCTCGTCAGCAAGGGCGGAAGAGACCCGCTGCCACTCCGGCTGCTCCGGCGCGTCGTAGTCCTTCTCCTCCACCTCGTAAGCAAGTAAAGAAGACAACCGCTCCGTCTGCTCTGTCGGCGTCTAGCAGTACAGCCAGAGGCGGGAGGACATACAGATTCAGCCCTTCTCTGAAGACTCCAGAGAAGTTACCATACGAGAGGACCCTGGAGGAGAACGCCAAGATCGTGCGAGAACAAGTGAGGAACTTCTTTGAAGGGGTGAAAGCAAAGAAACATCCACCTCCGGAGGAGAAGGTAGATCCGGTGAAAGCGAAGCGCACTCTGGCTGCCCTGACAAAACCACCCAAGTCTCCGCCGAAAGGCAACTATGATCGCATTATTGGAAAGGAATTTGCCGAAGCGGAGCGGTCGGGAAGTACTATCAGTGATCAAAGGCTGAAAGAACGATGAGCTGGGAAACAAATTGCCCAGCTCGGCGAACAAGCGAAGCAATCATGCCCCCCGCTCAAGGTGCCTAGCGACATCGTCGCTAATGATCCGAGGATGGTGCCCGGTTATAGCAATCTTGGAGATTACATGCCCGACGATGTACATTATGATTTCATGGAGGTGCAGATACAAAGATACGAGTACGGGAAGCCTCTCGTCAAAGATGAAAGATCTCTATCAACGATGATGCGAAGATTGCATGATTGGTACTTGAAAATCTGCAGAGAGTCTGGGGGGAGGAGTACTTTGTATGTGAGAGTTAAAAAGGAGCATGAACTCGTTGGAATTGAACTGTTGCATGTTCCATTTGAGGAGTTCTTTCAGTTTTTCAATCAATTGGCCCTCGATAAAGCAACGGTCACCTGCTACTGTCTGTAAGTAGTACTACTTCTGTCATTAAGTCTCTCTATATAGCTCAGCTCTTTCATTGCATGTATTTATAATTGTCCTCACTATATATGCAGATTGAAGATCGCCGAATTGAAGAAAAGACAAATCGGTGATATTGGGTTCATTAACACAAATCTCATAGATGCAACTGAGGTTAAATTTCATGCCGCAGATACCGAGGCCAACTTGCTACGGTCGTTGGTAATAAATGAAAACAAAGATATAATACTCTTTCCTTACAACTTCAAGTGAGTGTTACTATCTTGTGCATATTCGGTTTCCCTTATATATTAGTTAAGGTTATAGTAATGTAATTGATGAGTTATGCATGCGTGTGAAGTTTCCACTATATTCTCCTAGAGATTAAGCTTGAGCAGGGACTAGTAACCGTCTTAGACTCAAGACGAAAAGATCCCCAGGACTATGCGGACATGACTCAAATGCTCGAGAAGTAAGTTAAATCGATCACTGTCCACCATATCAGCAACTTTGTTCATTTCCTGATATATCAAGTAACTGTTTTCTTTGTCTGGCAGGGTTTGGAAAAAAATTCACCAAAAAAGCTCCGGGACTACCGAAGAAGCTACAATTTAGACACCCGAAAGTAAGTACTATAGTAGCATGTTCCGCGCATCTTCTAGTGATTCAAGCGCTAGTTTCATCAATACCATTTGGCATTCTTGCTTATCAGTTTGATTGACCTCTATTTCTTGTAAAGTGGTTGTGGCAGGAACAAGGGAATGATTTCTGTGGATACTACATTTGCGAGTCCATCCGCCACACGACCTGTGAGCGGAGCTACTCTGACAAACAATATGAAGTGCGTAAATAACATCATTCACAATTTTATTTTATTACCATCATTTGTGTTGAGTTTCATTCATTCATATATATATATATATATATATATATATATATATATATATATATATATGTATGTATCGACCCCCTTCTTCAAAATAGATGTTTCAGAAGCGGGATGAACTCCTAGCACCAGCTCGCATGCGAGCAATTCAAGAGGAATTGGCGGCATTCCTTCTTGACCACGTGATCGCTGAAGACGGAGAATACTATGTGGACCATGCGTCCGTATGTTAGGAGATTATATTTGTAAGAGATAATTATTGTATATATGTAGCGGGTAGTGTTGGATAGATATACGAGAACTTGTTGTTTGACCAATCTTTCGGAGAAGGAGAGGTGGTCGATATCACTTCTCTCTGTATGCATATATGTTCATGATGATCTTCTGTTTCCTTCGTTTGCTTACTAGCTAGCTAGCGTGTCTAGTCCTCTCTATACGTATGTATAGTACGTAGCGTCGACCAAGCATGGACATAAGAGAGGACACTTCTCTCTATTAATTATATCTAGCTAACACAATATATGAAACACCTAAATTAACCCCCAAAACCCACAAACACCCCCCCCCCTTAAAAAAACAAAAACCCCAGCCACAGAAATGCTGACGCGTGGATGCCTATTGGTCCCGGTTGGTGCCACCAACTGGGACAAAAGGCCCTCCTGCCTGGGCTCCGCGCACATGCCACGTGGAGGCCCATCTGTCCCCGTTCTGGATTGAACCGGGACTAAAGGGACAGGGCATTAGTACCGACCCTTTAGTCCCAGTTCAAGAACCGGGACAAAAGGCCCTTACGAACCGGGACAATAGGCCATTTTTCTACTAGTGAAATGGTTCATGATTTTTTGAAGTATGTACATTTGAAAAAATAATCATGCACATGTGAATATATACTGAAGACCAAAAGGAAGTAAGACAATGGAAAATATAAATGGAGATAAAAAGTAAGTAAAAATGAAAAAAAAGCAAGACAAAGAAAAGAAGATAAAAAAGAAAAGAAAAAATGAATAGGCAAAAAGGTACTCCTGTAGTTCCATAATTCTTGTCTTGGTTTTAGAGAAATCCAGACAAGACTTATGGAACGAAGGGAACACATGCACCTGTGTTTGCTTGAATATTTGGCGCGTTTTTTTGTTACAATGGGAAGTAGCTTCTCATTCATTCATCAATTGTTCAGTACAAATAACGGCTCTGGTGATTTCACAAGGCTCATTTAACCAACATGATCCATGATCATGTTCTGCCGACCTCGCCAGAACATGAGATGCCTCATTACATACGCGACTAACATACTTAAAAGTACATGATACAAACTTTTTCGCTCTTAGTTTAATATCATGAACAATGGCATCTGTCGAAGTCTTATCCAGCCCTGCCTGTTGCAGCTTGTTAACAAGTGAAAAACAATCAAGCGCCACTTGAAATGACTAAACTCTTATGCTTCCGGAGCGTGAGCGCCTGGAGGATGGATACTACTTCAGCACCTTCAGGGCATTGCACATAATCAGCTAAGCCTCGACAAGAAGCCTGCATAACCCCTAGATGACTATGCATGACAACACCATACCCAGATTTTCTAGTATTGGAGAAGATTGCAGCGTCCACG
This sequence comes from Triticum dicoccoides, assembly GCF_002162155.2. Classification (NCBI taxonomy): domain Eukaryota; kingdom Viridiplantae; phylum Streptophyta; class Magnoliopsida; order Poales; family Poaceae; genus Triticum; species Triticum dicoccoides. The sequence continues at coordinate 734,128,514 of NC_041382.1, forward strand.
TTGATCAAGATTAGGCCCTCCGATGGCAGCTGCGTTTTGATTTTCGGCCGAAAAAAACAATTTTCGGCCGAATTTCGGCCGTCTCGCCTGGGCCCGACATATGGGCCTTTCGGCCGAACAATTCAGCCCAATTTGAATTTATCTGGCCCGACCCAGCTTCCAGAGCCTTCCTGTTACGCTTCTGCTCACATAAAACAACGAAACCAATCGCCCTAACCCTAGTTCGCGATTTCCTCTGGCTCCTCCCGTGTGCGGCGCCGCCGCTGCACATCGAGCAGATCAGCAGACACATCTCACTCGAGCGCTGCTTCTCCCACGTCCTCCGCATCTCGCCGGCGCTCACTAGCCTCCTGCCGCCATCCACGTCTCCTCGCATCCACCCCATCCACTCCCTGTCCATTGCTTCTTCAAGACAGCGGCATGGTGCTCGGCGGCTGCGGCAACGGAGGTGATGGTGCGCGAGCCAACTAGTTCAACGGAGGCAGGAGCACGGGGCAGCGGCAGCAGCATGGAGGGTGTCCTCTTGGTTGGGAAGGTATAGATGTTCTTGATGTTCTTGATGCCTTTATATCTTCCTACTTGAAGCAGCAATCCGTACAAAGCTATATATCTATTACAAGCAGCTTGATTAATTGTACGTACACAGCTAGCTAGCTATTACAAGCAGCTTGATCGATTGTTGTACGAGTATAGCTTCCTGCTTGTTGCTGCATCGGACTGCTTGCTGCGACGAGTCGGCAACCAACAATTAATGAGCCTGACTGCCAAAGGATGGAGGAAGCAAGATGTGCTCTATTACCATGTAATTTTGTATGATTCACATCTATTTTCATGCATATTTTGCTTTTAGTCACCAAGGATGCTCACGATCTGGTAATATTTATTTTGGTCCAAAAGAAAACTGGGTTACAAACCTTGTTATTAACATCCTCAAATATACAATCGTTCCATAAATCTGAGTTGTGTGCTTGCGTTTTGAGCTGTTGAGATGATTCCTGTGCGCAATGTTATAGTGTCTTTTATCACATCCAACCACTGCCTTGTATATTTGAATAAGCATCCGATGTTTGAATCGATCATTTATTTAGATCTACAGCACGTCCAATAAAAAGCAGTTGTGTTGCGTGTGTATTTAAGTAAGTAGATGTTGACCCAATGATTAATTTGAATGGTCAGCAATACCATTAAGTAAGCAAGTGACACCCTAGTAGATCGGGTTGTACTGTTTTTGTTTATCATTCATATGGGGACACCCTAGTAAGCAAGTGTGGCTTCCTTAGTTACCTATTCTTCATAGCTGACCGTTGTTCTTTTGTCATGTGATTTTCAGGTAATGGAAATGCAAATAGGAGTGGTAGTGGCAACCATGATGCAAATCCAAATGATTCCCAAAAATCTTGGAAAGGTATTACTATGCTTTGCTTGTTCACACGATGCAAATGGAACCATGATCTTGATTTGCTAGCTTCAATTGAAGTGATGTTGTTTGTAACCTTGCAATGCAGGAATTAAAGATAATAACTTGTATGATCCTTGGAACCATGCATGTCCGTATTATGGGGGTTTTGATTGTGTGTACTGCAGCCTAAAGCACAAAGGTGGAGGTGCAACCCGTGTTGTGGAGCACCTTGGTGGTATTGTAGGTAATGTGAGGAGCTGCCCCAATGTGCCAAGAAATGTGAGAGATGCAATGAGAGAGTGCCGGGATGAATCAAAGAGGAAGAAAAGAGACAAACAAAATAGCAGGCTGAGAATTGAAAGAAATATTATGGAAGGGTTGTATCAAAAAGGAGGGGTGATTAACATACTAGATGATGAAGAAGAAGAAATACAGATGAATATTAGAGAGGCCTTGCGTGACCCGAATGTCTCCCACAGAGTTGAAAGGAGGATTGGTAGGGGGGGCGTGGGTGATGTGCGGGTTTCTGTTGGCAAAAGGAGTATCACTGCCTATTTTGACAAACAATTATCCAGCAACAAAGTATCTATGCAGCCCAAGATCACTAGTGCTTTGGATCCTAATTCAAGAGATGCACTTGGCCTAGCTTGGTCCAAGTTTTTTCATGCCAATGATATTGCTGGACGTAAAGCTGATTGCCCATACTTCCGAGCTGCTGTGAAGATCACTCAACAATTAGGGCCTGCTCCTATACCAACCGCGAAGGAGATTGATGGGAAATATTTGGAGGCTAACTATGATGAAGCTACTTCCTTTCTTCAAAAATTTAAACAAGATTGGAAAAACTTCGGTGTGACTCTTATGTGTGACTCTTGGACTGGTCCAACAGGAATGAGCCTCATAAACTTCATGGTATATTGTAATACACGAATGTTCTTCCTCAATACCATGATGAGGAGAATGAGTATGTCGAAACTAAGAGTGAGGATGACGATGAAGATAATGAGTATGTTGATAATGAGAGTGAGGATGATGATGGGGTGAGTGAGGATGATGAGGATGATCAACAAGATCAGCAAGAGACACAAATGCAAGTGGAAGAAGAGACACAAGTACAAGCTGAAAAGGAGAAAGCAGCAAGTGTTGGCAATTTGGAGACTCGTAGATCTGGACGACTAGTTAGGAAGAAGACCAAGGAAGTGAACAGCCTCTACTCGTAGATTTGGTAAGTCTCTTATTTTTGGCGTTTCCGCTCTAATATTTATTCTCACTGTGTATGATCAGTACTGCTGCTCTAATTGCTACTTGTCAATTATCACCTAGTAGTGTTGTTATAATTGCCACTTATCTTGTATTGTTGTTGTAGTTGCTATACTTATCACCTATCAGTGTTGTTCTAATTGCTACCAATCACCTAGTAGTGATGTTCTCTGTTAGTCCATTTTATTTGATTATGCACAAAGTGGAAGAAGAAATTTTTGATGTTGAACTACATCCATCCTGATCCTTTCTCTAGTTTCTCTAAACCAAAAATGCCACATGAAGAACTAAGGATATCAAGAAGCTTTTGGATGTATGCAAGCTTGGAGCTGCTGTTTTATAGGTATGTTAACCACTATATTTATCCTGCAATACCTTGAGCTTATGCATGATTTTTGATTCACATTTTTCACCGTGGATTTTCCTTTTGTGTGACAATTGACAAATGGCTAGTCCAAGCCTACAGCGGGTTGTTTGTGTCTATGTTGCTTTCTTTGTATCCTTAGAGTTTTGTTGTGTTGGAGTATAAACTATAAACTAAAATTCATCATTCTAGTATATGGAGCCATAACCTTTGTTCCTAAAGCTTTTTGGTGAATAAAAACTATATTGTTGTAGTAGATTTGTTATTTGATTCATGAGCATGCATAACATTTGAATATTGTTCTACTAGCTACTTCTCCTGATAATCCATTTTATTATTTGTTGCACAAAGTGGCAGAAGATAATTCCAATGCAGAATACCTCCATCCTGACCCTTCCTCTATTTTCTCTAAAGCTGTAATGGCATGTGAAGAATATCCAGGGATATCAAGAAGCTTTTGGATGTAGGCAAGCTTGGAGCTACTGTATCAGTGTCATGCTTTGATGGTTGTCTTTTGGAGCTGTTATTTCTATGTGTAATCCTTTAAGTCTGTTGGCTGTACCGGACTATTTAAACTATGAACTATGCTGTGATGGTTGAAATGATGTTGGACTGTTAATGGTTATGTTGTTGGAAACTTTATAACTAATGTGCGCCTGCTATATGTTGGACAGATGTAGTTTTATTAATCCCTAGAGCTTATTTGCTGAAGTTTATTCGATCCATCCTGGTGGTTGTTGCACTGATATGTTTATGCTTTGTTTTATTTCAAATTTTGTTTGAATTTCGGCCAAATTTCGGTTGAATTTTGATCAAATTTTCAAATTTTAATTTTGCAATTTCGTCCGAGATTTTGCCGAAAAATTTGAAATTCCCGAAATTCGGCCATTTCGCCCAAGGACGAAAAAAAAACACAAACCGAAAATCAAAACGCAGGATGGCAGAGCCCATTTCTTGACTGACTTCAAGGTCTCACGCCTAATGGAGCCTTCTGATATGACATTGTTGAACAAACTAAAGTCAATGTAAGCTTTAGTCTTTCCAGATACACACGCAAGGTGGTAGCCCCTTTTAATTTCTAGAGAGTGAGCACTGTAGGCTGCTTCCCTAGTCGAACCAATCCCGTCAGAAGCTACCCAACGAAGCAGTGATTATGCTCATTTCATATGGGCACTGTTTTGTCTAGCTTATAGCGAGAAAGAGCGTTCCCCTTGCCTCAGTGCGGTGCTTAAATCGGCCAGCCCATAATCACGTAGGTACATAATGAAGTATTTGTTTATCCAAACTTCAAAAATAATAATATCTTTTAATCCGTTCTAAGAAAGCGCAAACAGAGCCATGAGACTTGAATTGCGGACTTCAACAATAAGAATTTTATGAATTCTACAAACAAATTTGAATTAGCCAATAAATTGGCTACCATATTTTCAATAAGTTCTTGCAATATTCAAATTGCAGTATCAATGAATTAAAAACTTAATTCAAGTGAAAAAATAATAAGCAATAACTTACTAAAATAAAAAAAAGGGTCTATGTTCAACGCACTTTTTTTCTCAAGACCAAGGAAAAGTAGTTTTTTCCTTGCGCCCTATAGTGGCATATGAGATGGACGGATGTAAAAAAATTAGCAAGCATTTTCCGCAGGATCTCTTGCAAGAAGCTAAATCTCCAACTCCGACTTGTCAATTTTATTTCTCATGGAAATAGCAAGTTAAATGAATTTATATGTGCACCACTTTATGCTCTTTCTTTGTAGATCATGTTTTAATAGCAAGACATATATTACATTTTTTTACATAATCTTAAAAATGTTCACCGCATTTTTGAAAAATATTAACACTGTGTATTTTCTTTCTTTGTGTAATTTTATAAATGGCATTCCTTAATGGTTTCCTTAAGGAAGAATTGTATATGATACAGCCGGAAGGTTTTGTCGATCCTAAGAATGCTGACAAAGTGTGCAAGTTCCAACGCTCGCGGTGATGTGCGGGTTTCTGTTGGCAAAAGGAGTATCACTGCCTATTTTGACAAACAATTATCCAGCAACAAAGTATCTATGCAGCCCAAGATCACTAGTGCTTTGGATCCTAATTCAAGAGATGCACTTGGCCTAGCTTGGTCCAAGTTTTTTCATGCCAATGATATTGCTGGACGTAAAGCTGATTGCCCATACTTCCGAGCTGCTGTGAAGATCACTCAACAATTAGGGCCTGCTCCTATACCAACCGCGAAGGAGATTGATGGGAAATATTTGGAGGCTAACTATGATGAAGCTACTTCCTTTCTTCAAAAATTTAAACAAGATTGGAAAAACTTCGGTGTGACTCTTATGTGTGACTCTTGGACTGGTCCAACAGGAATGAGCCTCATAAACTTCATGGTATATTGTAATACACGAATGTTCTTCCTCAATACCATGATGAGGAGAATGAGTATGTCGAAACTGAGAGTGAGGATGACGACGAAGATAATGAGTATGTTGATAATGAGAGTGAGGATGATGATGGGGTGAGTGAGGATGATGAGGATGATCAACAAGATCAGCAAGAGACACAAATGCAAGTGGAAGAAGAGACACAAGTACAAGCTGAAAAGGAGACAGCAGCAAGTGTTGGCAATTTGGAGACTCGTAGATCTGGACGACTAGTTAGGAAGAAGACCAAGTAAGTGAACAGCCTCTACTCGTAGATTTGGTAAGTCTCTTATTTTTGGCGTTTCCGCTCTAATATTTATTCTCACTGTGTATGATCAGTACTGCTGCTCTAATTGCTACTTGTCAATTATCACCTAGTAGTGTTGTTATAATTGCCACTTATCTTGTATTGTTGTTGTAGTTGCTATACTTATCACCTATCAGTGTTGTTCTAATTGCTACCAATCACCTAGTAGTGATGTTCTCTGTTAGTCCATTTTATTTGATTATGCACAAAGTGGAAGAAGAAATTTTTGATGTTGAACTACATCCATCCTGATCCTTTCTCTAGTTTCTCTAAACCAAAAATGCCACATGAAGAACTAAGGATATCAAGAAGCTTTTGGATGTATGCAAGCTTGGAGCTGCTGTTTTATAGGTATGTTAACCACTATATTTATCCTGCAATACCTTGAGCTTATGCATGATTTTTGATTCACATTTTTCACCGTGGATTTTCCTTTTGTGTGACAATTGACAAATGGCTAGTCCAAGCCTACAGCGGGTTGTTTGTGTCTATGTTGCTTTCTTTGTATCCTTAGAGTTTTGTTGTGTTGGAGTATAAACTATAAACTAAAATTCATCATTCTAGTATATGGAGCCATAACCTTTGTTCCTAAAGCTTTTTGGTGAATAAAAACTATATTGTTGTAGTAGATTTGTTATTTGATTCATGAGCATGCATAACATTTGAATATTGTTCTACTAGCTACTTCTCCTGATAATCCATTTTATTATTTGTTGCACAAAGTGGCAGAAGATAATTCCAATGCAGAATACCTCCATCCTGACCCTTCCTCTATTTTCTCTAAAGCTGTAATGGCATGTGAAGAATATCCAGGGATATCAAGAAGCTTTTGGATGTAGGCAAGCTTGGAGCTACTGTATCAGTGTCATGCTTTGATGGTTGTCTTTTGGAGCTGTTATTTCTATGTGTAATCCTTTAAGTCTGTTGGCTGTACCGGACTATTTAAACTATGAACTATGCTGTGATGGTTGAAATGATGTTGGACTGTTAATGGTTATGTTGTTGGAAACTTTATAACTAATGTGCGCCTGCTATATGTTGGACAGATGTAGTTTTATTAATCCCTAGAGCTTATTTGCTGAAGTTTATTCGATCCATCCTGGTGGTTGTTGCACTGATATGTTTATGCTTTGTTTTATTTCAAATTTTGTTTGAATTTCGGCCAAATTTCGGTTGAATTTTGATCAAATTTTCAAATTTTAATTTTGCAATTTCGTCCGAGATTTTGCCGAAAAATTTGAAATTCCCGAAATTCGGCCATTTCGCCCAAGGACGAAAAAAAACACAAACCGAAAATCAAAACGCAGGATGGCAGAGCCCATTTCTTGACTGACTTCAAGGTCTCACGCCTAATGGAGCCTTCTGATATGACATTGTTGAACAAACTAAAGTCAATGTAAGCTTTAGTCTTTCCAGATACACACGCAAGGTGGTAGCCCCTTTTAATTTCTAGAGAGCGAGCACTGTAGGCTGCTTCCCTAGTCGAACCAATCCCGTCAGAAGCTACCCAACGAAGCAGTGATTATGCTCATTTCATATGGGCACTGTTTTGTCTAGCTTATAGCGAGAAAGAGCGTTCCCCTTGCCTCAGTGCGGTGCTTAAATCGGCCAGCCCATAATCACGTAGGTACATAATGAAGTATTTGTTTATCCAAACTTCAAAAATAATAATATCTTTTAATCCGTTCTAAGAAAGCGCAAACAGAGCCATGAGACTTGAATTGCGGACTTCAACAATAAGAATTTTATGAATTCTACAAACAAATTTGAATTAGCCAATAAATTGGCTACCATATTTTCAATAAGTTCTTGCAATATTCAAATTGCAGTATCAATGAATTAAAAACTTAATTCAAGTGAAAAAATAATAAGCAATAACTTACTAAAATAAAAAAAGGGTCTATGTTCAACGCACTTTTTTTCTCAAGACCAAGGAAAAGTAGTTTTTTCCTTGCGCCCTATAGTGGCATATGAAATGGACGGATGTAAAAAAATTAGCAAGCATTTTCCGCAGGATCTCTTGCAAGAAGAAAAATCTCCAACTCCGACTTGTCAATTTTATTTCTCATGGAAATAGCAAGTTAAATGAATTTATATGTGCACCACTTTATGCTCTTTCTTTGTAGATCATGTTTTAATAGCAAGACATATATTACATTTTTTTACATAATCTTAAAAATGTTCACCGCATTTTTGAAAAATATTAACACTGTGTATTTTCTTTCTTTGTGTAATTTTATAAAATGTTTATAGGATTGAAAAAATGTGCACATGTTTCAAAAAAGTGTAAATTTCATTTTGGAAAAAAAATTATACAATGTAAAAAATGACCGTGCAATTCAAAGAAAAGTTTTCTATCATTGAAAAATATGCACATAAGTTTTTTTAAAGTTCATGTGTTTCAAAAATATTTGTGACATTTCTAAATATGTTTATACTATGTAAGAAAATGTTCTCATAATTTAATATTCTTTTGTATCATTCTAAATTTTTTACACATATTCAAAGAAATGTTCAAAAACATGCATTTTATTAAATGTTAATCATGTATTTTCAAACAATTAAACATGTATAAAAATGTTTTATATGTGTAAAAATGTAAAATGTATATGAAAAGGTAGACACAAAACACATATTTCAAAAATATATTAAGCATTTATGTAAAAAATATTGAACATATGTAAAATGTTCAGGATGTATAAAAAATTGTACAAGGTATATGAAAAAGAGTAGACATGTGTTGAAAAAAAGGAAAATGCATAAAGGAAAAAAACTGAGGAAAATCGGTGAAAATGGTAAAAAGAAACAAGGAAAACAAAAGAAACTTGAACAAAAAACAAACCAAAACCAAAGAAACCGATGCAAACAGTCAAAACTAAAAAAGAAAAATACATAGGAAAAAAACTCGGAAAGTCTACTAGGTCTTTCCATTAGCCTCGCACCAGATGTGAGTCGGAGGTACGTCTCACAATAAGTGAGACATAGCTCCCGTGGCATTGCACAACCTGACATTGGGACCATTAGTCTCTTTATGGGCCTGTACAATTTGTGTCATGAGAATGAACACATTCTCTAATAAAAATGCTAGAACACATTAGATTGCTATATCTCCGCCTCCACATCGCAGAGAGAATATCACATGGAAACAAAGTTTAGGTGGAAGTGGAAACCACATGAAAAACTGTAGTCAAAGTTTTAACTCTTTTTATAAAACAATACAATATGTTAAGAGCGTGATGTTCTGTTAGCATGTGAAATTTCAAGTTCAAACACAATTTCATTTACGAGGTACATAAAACAAAATCAACATTAAATAGCGCTGACAGGAAACACACTATTCATTTTTGACTTTTTTCATAGCTCGTAAATAGTTTTGTGTTTGAACTTATAACACCCCTCTCTTAACCTAAACATATTTTCAAGAATATTTTAAAACTTTCAAACGTGATTTTCAAGGAGTTTTCATGCATTGAAACTTGGTTTACACATGATATTCTCTCCATCGCATCTAGGTATCTTTGTGGACTCCAGAGCTTGTCCCAGCTCTTCCAGTCGAACAACAGATACGTGTCTTGCGAATATATCAGGGCTATATATTTGTCTTGCGAATAGACAAAAAGAAACTGGTAGCACGGACGGCACCAAGGAAAAAGTCGCGGAGCTAGCCCTAGCCAACCTGTGCTGCTTGAAAGGAGAGATCGGTCGGCCAAGTGAGCGATTAATGGCCAACTTGACAGGTTACCAATCAATCACTGCTGCTAGCTCGGCCGGCCCGTGCATCGCCGTGTCCATGTAGTACTTACTGTACGTAATCCCCTCTGGGAATCATACGGCCGGCTGGGGTACGTACAACGTGCATGCATCCATCGTCGATCCCACATGCATAGCTTACAGCCTCGTTCGGTCATTCCTCTCATCCAGCCAACCTCTCTGGCAGGCTATAGCTACGCTCAGCCTGGGTTGCCGGCCGGGTAACCATGCTGTGAAGTGTAAAAACCGGAGAGTTGGGTACGTACCATACGTACGACCGGCAACAACACGCGGCAGAGTAACTACTGGGTAAACAAATGGGATTGGCATTTAGGACATGTCCCGTCCATGGATCGACCACGGCTACCACAGCGCATCTTCGCTCGCCAACACGTACACCTTACGTAATGTATGTACGTATGCAGGCAGTTATTACTCCATGCATGCATGCACGTACGCACGTACAGTAGTACGTACGTTACGTTACAGCCTATTAATGGCCGTAAGGCCACCAGAATATGAGGTACGCAACGGAGAGTAGGAGTATTGCTGCTTGGCAATGCATTGATCCGTCTCTTAATGGGTCGCAAGGCCGGTTGATATGATCGATCGGTCGGTTTAATTTGGTGATCGACATGGATTGAGCTGATCGTCATCAAGTCGCTCGATTGATCGGGGGTTAGTTACGCCGCGTGCATAAGTCAAACCCTCTCAACAACCGGTGCCGTAACGTCATTAGCTCCATCGATCAAATATAATGCCACGATCGATTAGGTTGATGCATGCATATGTAAGCCAAAAATATATCTTTGTCTTTAGGCAACCATCACCAAGAAGCTAGCACCTCTCGATATATAAACCGTCGCCCCATACTGCTTCCGTTTGTTCAAGAAGGACGGCGTCGTTTTTTCTTTTGAAGTTCGACGGTGTCGTTTTCTGTTGGTTATTAATTTGATTAAGACATATTGTGCCACGTGTTTTCTCTATACATGTGCGCTTTCAATCGATGATTTTATGGTTGGACAAACTATGAAACCGAAATTCATGGTACTTTTGTTGATAAATCGTTAAACCTCTAATTTACAAAAAAAAATGTATGAAGGAGGTGGGTAGCTGGTGGAGGTGGCTGTATTATTCTTTTGGCATAAGGGGACGTTCCATTGATAAAGCGGCACATGTGCTGATTTTTATCAATCTTGAAGCTCCACAGCTCCAGTCTTCAGCAGATGCTATTTGAGTGTACCCAGATGGCGGGGTGAGTGTGTATGTGTCTGTGTTATACTCTGGTTAGAAAAGCACCAGTACCACTTTCTTCATAACTAGAATGTAGTTAAATTATTTTGTGTGTACCGCAAATTAAGCGAATGTGGTATTGGCCATAGGTCAAGCATGCATTTTTCAATGGAAAAAAATATCAACAAATCTTACAATGACAAATTGTTAGTTTACAAGGATCTTTCATCATAAAAGTAGCTAAGATGTGCTTGAAAGATCGGCTGCATGAATAGTATACGAATGTACCTAGTGTCCAATCTCCATCAACAATGGTCCTTAAATCTGAGATTAATAAATAGGATGGTTATAATCGAGAAATCGTGATCAGCCGTGGAATTTTGTATCAGCATTGATGTTAAGTTGGCATGCATTAAAACTTTAATTAAAGTTTGGTTTGTTTTACAAAAATCAAGTGTGCGTGCGTGCGTGCGTGCGTGCGTGCGTGCATGCGTGCGTGTGTGTGTGTGTGTGTGTGCTATGTTGCACTCCTCCAACTTTAACTAAAAAATGGTAGTTTTGGACAGAACATGATGTGTAAAATAAAAATTAATCCAAGTTTTTGGCGGTGCCTCGCAAAAATTCCAGTTCAAAAGGGTCTGTTTGATTTGCACAAATTGGGGAAATAAAATCAAAACTATGAAATACATGAAGATGAGTGCTATCTCCAATTCTGTTTGATTTGAAAACACAGGTTATGTCAATAAATGACTTTTGGTCGTACCACAAGAATAAATCATAGCAACACAGGACTCACAAGAACATCTTCCTCTTGTATGCTTATTTTGCCCCTCCATTCGGCATTCAATAATAGGGCGCCCAACCCGTTCTATCCTGTAATATTTAGAATACAATCTGTGTGAGAGAAATTATACATTAACTAGTTCTGGTTCAAGGAACTTTTGCCTGATTTCAACAATTTATCTTTGACTATGTTAATATCTACTAAACATTTTTCCTTTCGATTTGAGTGCAATATGGCCCATAAAAAGCATATATGTTTCCAAAAATTAAACTTGTTCTCTCATATATATGAAACTGAAAAAGTTTGATCCCCCAACTCATTAATCAGCTGTGACGTGCAAAGAGCATAACTACTGCCAAGTACATGAGGCAAATTGAAGGTACTAAATGTATGAATTGTACTAGTACCACCTTTTGGGAGGGCATTGAAGCGCCGCTTACCAAATATATATAAGTAGGAGATTGCCACTGCACAAACTACCATTATTATATCATATTACGGTAATTAATACAGACAAGATAGAAAGAAATGATCCGATCGACGTACACACACGTACGAGAGGGAGCATTAAATATCACCAATTATATTAGCTAATTAGCTAGTGATCGAAGTCGAGATCAAACATGGCCTGCCCGAGCTGAAGGATGTTGCTGTGCTGATGGAATCCCAAGGCTGGCTGTTCTTGCTGCACATGGCCGATATTTGACGTGTTGTCAGTGCTCGAGACAGCTTGGCTCTGAGGGAAGCACGAGCCTGCAGAGGACGAAGGGAAAGGGAAGCCATGTTGGCTTTGCAGGTGAAGACCATGGCCATGGTGTCCCTGCTGCTGCTGCTGCTGCTGCATCATTGATGCTTTCCCCTTGGGATCCACCTGCATTTCTTTCACCGCCTCTCCGTGGCCCATGGTTTCGTCCTGATCTTTAGACAAGTCTCCACTCCCCAGCTGCACTTGTATGTCCATCGCGTCTCCGGTCCCGGTGCTTTTGCTGCTGCTTCCGGCTGCTTCTGTTGACAATTATTTGTTAGTATTTTGATGTGTCAATTACTTGGTAAGTTGAAGGCAAAACTAAGGTAATATTTATTAATACTTCCTCCGTCTGAAAAACTTGTCCCAAACTTGTCTCTTAAATGGATATATCTAGCATTAACTTGGTGCTACATACATCCATTTAAGGGACAAGCTTTTCCGGACGGAGGGAGTATGTGTCAAGGCAATGCATGATTAGATAGAGAAACATGCATGGACGGATGCATTTCACGTACTGCCTTTGGCACTTGCTGCTTTGCTGGCCTGTGCCCTTCTCTTGTCGGCGGCATCACCCTCGGACGGCTTTGACTTCCTTCGACGGCGGTTGTGGTCGGCGAGGCGTTTCCTGCAGCTCTTCTTCGCGTCGTCGAACTCATCAAGCAGATGGAATCTGAACGAAGAAAGAGAATAGGTTAGAACAAATTAACAGCAGAACTGTATAAAAAGACATACACATGAAATACTAATGTGTGGCTGACAACACACATAAAAATAGGGACATATGTGCATGGTGTATCATCAATTTATCCATAGCATGCATGCATGAGCTGGCTGCAAATCCTAATCCTAGGTAAGACACAAATTAGTGCATGATCAGAGATCAATTCTGGACCGAAAGAACATTCTGGCTGGGGACCGATGCAGTAGCTAGGCAATGATGATCCTGAACATGAGAAGCATATATCCCAAACTGTTGCCATCGATCCCACGCAGACAGTTTGGAGCTTTGCAGCCGACTCATATGGAGTGTCTCCATATGGTGTGTCACACTGCAAGTGATCCCACTGTTTCCCTTTGAATGCGTTGCTACTCTTCACACGTGCATCCTAACAGAGATCTCGCTGAAAGGGCAGGTAAAAGGGATGGTCTGATAGAAATGCCTTTACGCTGTCTGTCCAACACATTGTTATTACCACAGCCACATGCACGCAGGAGAGAGAGA